>NC_051066.1:62063313-62363313 GCF_004664715.2 Peromyscus leucopus
CTTCCTTCTGTTCCAATGAGACATAACTATTCATTTGCTTATGAACCTTTAGTGCATAAGTAATATTTTCTAGTCCTTAATCATCCTTATATGTTTTCTGGTTTCCCAAGGAAGCCTTCATGTTAAGTTATAGATGCTTCATGTTATAGCAGAATTATGTACACAGTGCTTCAGTAGTAGCACATTGGAATGTCACCATTTATTAATATGGAATTATTTAAACATACTAAATTTCAGCTTTCCAAATGTTTCAGTATGTGTCTGGGAGAGAGGCAGCACAGTCAGTATTTTCTCCAGAACAACTGGTGGCAACAAAAACCATATTCAGTAAGAGAGGCATCTTTCTTCAAGGACATTGTTTTACCTAGTTCTCATTTAGTTACAGATGAGAACATCCTGGAGTGTGTGTCTGGGAATGATTTGTGAAGAAGTGATGATGGAGGTGCAAATATAATAGAACTTTGTGTGTTACATGTCAATTTGTAGAGTTTGGAGAATGGGGATTGGAATAAGCAAGAGTTTACAGATAGCAAAAATTCCAAGCTGTAATAAAGTCTGATGAAGAGGAAGAACAGACTTCTTGAGGGTAGAGTGCTGTGTGTGGGTGGCTATTTGACATGATTTCAGAGATCAGTAAATTTGTTCTCTACTATGCACACAATATAAACTTCTTTCAAAGGAATAAATTATGTGTCTTAAATTGTTACCAGATAATGAAGGTATACATTCAGCTAGATCAAATGTTTCTGACACTGTGACTTATCCCACTAGTATAAATTCCCTATCATTTTCTTCTTATTTTTTTGCTCAAGCTTTAAAGATTATTCAAATACCCTATCCTTCATAATATTTTACTCATCTCTGGAGAAAATGCACTGTTGTTTTGTGAATCAACATAGAACTTTGTGATTCTTTCTTAATATTTAACATTAGATTTCCTGTGATGTAAGATATTTGCAATTTTTGTATTTTCCTAAAAGGATAAACTCCATTGAATTGTGTATCTTTTATTTTCTATCAATCTTAACTATTGATTGTTAAAAACATTCTCACCTGAGGTCATATAGTTCAAATATAGAGCAAGTGCAGCTTAATCTCAGTTTTATGTCATGTTACTGTCTCGACTTGTGCCAATTTCCTCCAGTTTTTTTCCTTATTGCCACTAAGAAAGTGATACAAACTCTCTTTTAATGTTAAAGATACCAATGATTGTGAATTTTACAACTTATTATGGAGAATATGATTGATGTATTTACTGTTGTATAATTACTGTCAAAAAGTTTAATAAGTGAAAGAAAGCTCAGTCCTTTCAACAATAAGGGATTTATTGAACTATTAACTATTCATACTCATAATTTTAATAAAATATAAATATAGTCTTCATTCTATTGATGAAAAAATGGAAGTACACAGATACCAAGAAATTTAACTGACACAGTTGGTAGGACTGGGATCAAAAGTATGATGATTGAATTTTTAGCCACAATTTCTGGTAATTACAACTTTATGGAAATACTTCTATCTTCAACTACAGCATAAAAATTACAAAACAACCTCTGGAGGCATCACAATCCCTGACTTCAAGCTTCACTATAGAGCTACAGTAATAAAAACAGCTTGGTACTGGCATAAAAACTGACATGTCGACCAATGGAATCGAATTGAAGACCCTGACATTAATCCGCACACCTATGAACATATAATTTTTGACAAAGAAGCCAAAAGTGTACAATGGAAAAAAGAAAGCATCTTCAACAAATGGTGCTGGCATAACTGGATATTAATGTGTAGAAGGCTACAAATAGATTCACATCTGTCACCATGCACAAACCTTAAGTCCAAGTGGATCAAAGACCTCAACATAAATCCAGTTACTCTGAACCTGATAGAAGAGAAAGTAGGAAGTAGTCCTGAATGCAATGGCACTGGAGATCACTTCCTAAATATAACATCAGTAGCACAGACACTGAGAGAAACAATCAATCAATGGGACCTTTGAAACTGAGAAGCTTTTGTAGAGCAAAGGATATAGTCAACAAGGCAAAGCAACAGCCTACAGAATGGGAAAAGATCTTCACCAACCCCACATCTGACAGAGGGCTGATATCCAGAATATACAAAGAACTCAAGAAATTAGACATCAAAATGCCCAACAGTCCAATTAAGAAATGGGCTATCGAACTAAACAGAGAATTCTCAACAGAGGAAGCTCAAATGGCTGAAAGACATTTAAGGAATTGCTCAACATCCCTAATCATCAGGGAAATGCAAATCAAAATGACTCTGACATACCTACTACCTCAAACCCGTCAGAATGGCTAAGATCAAAAACACTGAAGACAGCTTATGCTGAAGAAGATGTGGAGCTAGGGGAACTCTCCTCCACTGCTGGTGGGAATGAAAGCTTGTACAACCACTTTGGAAATCAATATTGTGTTTTCTTAGAAAATTGGGAATCAATCTCCCCCAAGAGCCAGCTATACCACTCTTGACAATATACGCAAGGAATGCTCAATCATACCACAAAGGCACTTGCTCAGCTATGTTCATATTAGCATTGTTTGTAATAGCCAGAACCTGGAAACAATCTAGATGCCCTTCAACTGAAGAATGGATAAATAAAATGTGATACATATACACAATGGAATACTACTCAGCAGAGAAAAACAATGACATCATGAGTTTTGCAGGCAAATGGATGGATCTAGAAAAAATCATAAATGGATGGATCTAGAAAAAAATCATCCTGAGTAAGGTAACCCAGACTCAGAAAGACAAACATGGTATGTACTCATTCATAGGAGGATACTAGATGTAAAACAAAGATGACTAGACTGCTACTCATAACTCCAGGGAGGCTACCTAGAAAACAGGACCCTAAGAAAGACACAGGGATTGCCCAATGACAGAGAAATGGATGAGATCTACATAAACAACCTGGACATGAGTGGGGGTAATGAAGGGCAAGGCTCGAGGGAAAGAGAGCTTAGGGGAGCAGGAGATCATAGCTGGATCAAGAACAGAGAGTGAGAACAAGAAATAAGAGACCACAATAAATGAAAACCACATGAGAATAGGAAGAAGCAAAGTGCTAGAGAGGTCCCCAGAAATCCACAAAGATATCCCCACAATAGAATACTGGCAATGGGTGAGAGATAGCCTGAACTGACTTACTCTGGTGATAGGATGGCCAAACACCCTAATTGTCATGCTAGAAATCTCATCCATGACTGAGGGAACTGGATGCAGAGATCCACGGCCAGGCCCCAGGTGGACCTCCAGGAGTCCAATTGGCAAATAAGAGGAGGGTTTGTATGAGCAAGAATTGTTGAGACCAAGATTGGAAAAAGCACAGGGACAAATAGCCAAACGAATGGAAACACATGAACTATCAACCAATAGCTGAGGAGCCCCCAAATGGATCAGGCCGTCTGGATAAGTGAGACAGTTGATTAGTTTGAACTGTTTGGGAGGCATTCAGGCAGTGGGACCAGGACCTGTCCTTAATGCATGAGCTGGCAGTTTGGAACCGGTGGCTTATGCAGGGACACTTAGCTCAGCCTGGGAGGAGGGGACTGGACCTTCCTGGACTGAATCTATCAGGTTGAACTCAATCCCCAGGGGAGTATTTGCCCTGGAGGAGATGGGAATGGGGGGAATGGGCTGAAGGGAATGCAGGGTGGGGTGGGGGTGGGGCGAAAACGGGAGGGGGGAGGACAAGGGAATCTGTGGCTGACATGTAAAATTAAATTAAATTATGAAACAAAAAAAACCCCAACATATAAAAGAAATCAAAAACAAAAAAAGAATAAGAAATATCAAAAAAATTAGTTTTAAATAATAAAAATGTAGTAACTAAAGAAGAAATGCTAAGTGTAGACATACTGCCAGGGAAGAGACCTGCAGGTTACCCAGGCTCACTGGCAATACAACCTAGCTATACTCAGGGAGCACCAGGCTTGTGAGAGACCCTGTTTCAAAAGCAAGTCCATCACCCTGGAAGAATGACATCTATGCCTGACCTCTGCTTCCACATTTGCATTCACACAAGTACATGCATATCTACATACACGTAGACAGACAGTAAACTACTAATCAAAATGCCCGTAGTTGTATTTCACTATTGTTAAGTCTAAAATATAAAATATTGCATATCACTCACAATAAATTTTCTCTATAAATAAAAAATTACAACTATTCATCCTGTCATCACACATTGGTGGTGTGATTATGCACAGCCATAAATATGGGTAGGTAGATTAAAAAGAAACATAATTATTTTTTCCACCTGTGGGTCTTATTGGTGTATTTTGTATGATGGAAACCTAGTCGTGTAGTAGTCTAAGCTTTAAAATGTTATAAGGTTTTCGATTTAGAGTTGAGCATTCCCATGTCTTATTCTCTAAACATGCACTCTTCTCTTCTCAAAGCTCAGGGATTGTTACAGAACAGGATTCTAAGACTCTGAGGTAGTGGATGTCTGCAGTAAATCACTATTTTTTGACTATGACAGGATAAATGCACACATGGATTCATAGTGGCTGTGATTGTGCATACAAGACCTGCACATGATCAAGCCAGACAGAATCGCAGCACAGATGTCCCAGGAAAGTGGGCCACAAAGTCTCACTCCCAAATCAGGAGCTACTGGCAATTAATGACTGCTGGGGGTAGGAGTATACGTTTTCTTTAGAAGTGCAGCTCCTCAGAGGCTACCCATGTTCCAGTGGATGGCCCTATGCAGCTGCGCATTAGGCAGCATTAAATGGACTCAGTGACTTAAAAAATGTATATGAAATTTGAAGGGAAAAATAGATAGGGAAGGAATGGGAGGGGAGGAAATGGGAGGTGGATTTGATCAAAACACATTACACAAAGGTGTAGAGCTCTCAAACCACTTTAAATTTTTTAATGATATTAAGGTAACTTGATTTTAGGGATATCAAATAACTTGACTAAGATTACACAGCTAAAATGACACAGAATCTGTATATAGATTGTTTTCTGGGTAACTCATAACCTGAATGTTCGCCATGAGAAGTGTGACCCTCAGGTCAGGTTTATATTCTATTAATTTTGATATGTTTGTTGACCTGCTAGAGCTTTAATTGTATTACTGTAAAATGAGATAATTTCCACCCATTTAGTAGCTGTAGAAACTTGACAAGATTCAGCTTGCAAAAGTTCTAGAAAATCCAAGCTTGCTCAGCAAGGAGACAGGAACTTGACATTTTACAGTCAAAATATCCCGCAACTTCCTTCTGTCACTTCCATTTACCTCTAGAAAATTGGATTTTAATTTCTCATAATTATTGAGGTTTTTTTCCGATCAGTTTTTTGAAAGCAGCTTTCACATCTTTGTTCCGCAAACTGTAGATCAAAGGATTCAGCATAGGAATGATAATAGTGTAGAACACAGAGGCCCACTTGTCTTGGTCCAGGGAGTAGCTGGATGTTGGCCTCAGATACATGAACATGACTGTACCGTAAAAGAGGGTGACACCAGTAAGGTGAGACCCACAGGTGGAAAAAGCCTTTAGGCGGCCTTCAGCTGATCGCATTCTGATGATTGCAATGAGGATGAAGGCATAGGAAACAAAGATGATAAGGATGGTGCTGAACTCAATGAAGCCACACAAGCTGAACAGCAGTATCTCACTGATGTGGGTATCTGAACAAGAGAGAGCCAAGAGTGGTGGGATTTCACAGAAGAAATGGTTGATGATATTGGAACCACAGTAACTGAGGCTGAAAGTGAGGGAAGTGTGGGCCACTAAACTCACCAGGCCAGCCAGGTAAGAGCCCAGCATCAGGGCCAAGCAGACTTTCTTAGACATGAGAGTGCTATAGTGAAGAGGTCTGCAGATGGCCACAAATCGGTCATAGGCCATGGCAGCCAGAACATAGCACTCTGCATCCACAAAACCCACAAAGAAAGCAAATTGGGTGGCACAGCTGGCGAAAGAGATAACTTTGTGCTTGGTCAGACAATCAGCCAACATCCTGGGAGCAATGGCAGAGGAGTAGCCCAGGTCAACGAAGGAGAGGTTGCAGAGGAAAAAGTACATGGGAGTGTGAAGCTGATTGTCTGTTATGATCAGGATGATCATGCCAACATTCCCTACCACGTTGACCAGGTAGACAATGAGGAAGACCACAAAAAAGATGATCTGCAGCTGAGGGTCTTGAGTGATGCCCACAAAGATAAACTCTGTCACAACTGAGTGATTTTCTGTATCCATTACTCCAAGCAGTGGTGTGTGTGTGTGTGTGTGTGTGTGTGTGTGTGTGTGTGTGTGTGTGTGTGTGTTTGTACCCAATTTTAGTTTAATAATGAGTTTAGTAAATTTCCTGTCACTGGATGTACTAAAAATAAACTTAAGCAATTATGTGGTCAGGATATTATAGACTACTTCTTATAATAAAATAAGGCTTTATTTTAGATGATACTCAAAGCTTTACCCACTCATTCAATTCAGTGACTATTATAGTGACTCAGGGGACTTTTGTCAAAGTTGTGCATCCTTTCCAGGTGCATCATATGTGGGAGATGTCAGATTTTTGACCTGTTCTTTGTGGTTATCCACTGTATTTACTAGGAGCAAAGATAAGTTCTGATGTTCTTCTCTCTGAAACAAAACACAGGAATACCCATTTGTGATGCTTCGTTTCCTTCCTTGATTAAGTGGCTGTCTATTCACTTGCAGAATTAAAGGCAGTGGGCACACTAAACTGAATCAAAACAAACAAGACAGAACAGCAAGTGATTTAGAAAAGGACAGATGCCAACATAAAACTTAAGAGAAAAACACTGTTCTTTCTGTGTTTTATTGCTTAACAAAGTAGAGGAAGCAGGAGTGATGTATTTATGGGGTTGTGGAAAAAAAAGCAACTCATACTACATAAGACTAAATCCTAAGATTAGAAACAGTTACAAATTGTACCCTTAGCTTTTAATTTGTACAAGAATATAATCAATCACAACAAAAGAGGGTGTCTGAGATACACATTATCCTAGAAATTTATCATTTTCCAGACCTGCATCTGACAACCTATTCTTAGTCCATTGTGCACATTATTACATCCATTAGATCAACCAGGAAACAGAATGTGCACATTACTACATCCATTAGATCAACCAGGAAACAGAATGTGCACATTATTACATCCATTAGATCAACCAGGAAACAGAATGTGCACATTATTATATCCATTAGATCAACCAGGAAACAGAATGGAAAGGCCTTTCTGGAAGAAATTATTTGGAGAGCACCTTTCTGACAAAGGTTTATAACTGTAACACATAGAAACCTGAGAACTCAGTAAAAAAGAAATGGTTCAACACAGAATGAGCCAGGTTTCCATGAATGTGATGACTGAATAAAAAGGTAAAGACAGTTGTGAAAGTTGTCTATTAATTTTCCCCATGCTTCTCAGTTTAATAGCATAAAATTTCCTTTTCTAAAAAAAATTCTAGTTGAGGGTCAGGAAAGATGGCTCAACTGTTAAAAGTACTTGCTGATATCAATGAGGATTGGAATTTGACTCCTAGCACCAATATCAGGTCTCTCACAAACACCTGTTACTTTAGTTCCTGTGGATTTGATGCTCTCTTTCGACATCTGTATGAACCTGCACACACATGAGCATGTGCTGTGTATGCTCTATCTGTCTGTCTGTCTTTCATACGCATACTACTATAATTGAGTATATATTTAAAACCTGCCATAAGATTAAAAAACATGACTAGAAAATTGTATCATTCTTGATTACACAGAACATACTACTTGGTTTTAAATAAATTTAATATTTAAAAAAGAAAATACTCAAATATGCATAGTAGGGAAATACAAATTAAACAACAGTGAAATATTGATAAATGCACAGGGAAATAATTAAATTTTGGATAATATGGAAATGTTAATAAGAAAGTAGGGGAATTAAAGTTTTTATCATTGTTAGTATAAATACAAAGTGTACAAGTACTTAGCCTCATATAAAAATAAACGTGTGCATAGTGATTTTATAATTCATCTATCAAAAATTTAAACAAACCTAGGTGTCCATGCATAGGGGACAAGTCTAATAGACTACTACTAATGAAACACCACTCAACTAAAAAGAAGGTAAAACTGTTGATATCTGTACTATGAAGGCTGAACACAAAATTAATTATACTCAGAGAACAAAAACTTAAAAACTGGATATTTTGCATTATCCCATTTACAAAGATATATTAAATGAGTGATTAATTAATAATGATGGAAAATAGATGTATGATATATATATACGGTAGTGCTTAGAGCTCCAGGAAACCCTTTGCCTGTGATGAATTGGCTTATGACACTGTTTGCAATGATAACTTCATACTTCCATACATATATTCAAATACATCAAATAGTATGTACTTCATGTGTATTCTAAGTCAATTGTACTTCAATGTAGTTACCTAAAAAATCAAGAAGAAAACCAAAGCAAATTAGATGACACTGTTCTACTTACTCTCACCTCATTATTGCATTTGAATACATGTATTATTTCATGTTTCTCCTTAGGAAACAGCCACCTTCACTGAAGGGATTTGCTATAAGTTAGTTAAACAATCATACAAATGTGGGTTGGCTGATTTTCTAGATTGTGGTCATTCTTTACCCTTGATGTTTCATGTAGAAATTTAAAAACAGTTCACTAATGGCAATGATAAGGGAAAAAAAGGCTTTGGAATTGACTCAGTAGGTAAAGTGGTTTCCACATAGAAGTGAGGATCTGATTTTGAATCCTCAGAACTCATGTAAGGCCAGGCATAGTAATGCATGCATAGTAATGCATGCATATGATCTCCGTGTTTCTAGGAGAGCTGAGGGGAGACAGGTGAATCTCTGTCAGCTCATGGGACAGTTTGTTCGGTGTGTGCAGTGCTGAACAACAAAAAGAGACCTTTTGAAGGAGGTGGACTAATACCTAAGGATGTCCTTTGTCCTTTCTCATTCACACATGAATTGTGGCAAGCAGGTGCCTATAAATATATATATTTATACATGCACACATGCATTCAGGCACAAGCACACCCTTGAAGAAATAGTTTAATCTTTACTAGGATGTCCTTTCTTTTCAGCAAGAGAGGAAATAATATTATTGAAAAAATAAGCCAATTTTATACATTTGTGGATAAAAGTCCAGACCAAGACATTATTTCTGAATTGCAGGCATGCCATTGAACTGTAGTATTTGAAGGAATAAGAGATATCTTGTAATGAGTTAGGTTTTAGACCCATAGCTGGTTATGTGTTACTCAATTAAACAATGTGATTAGCAGTGCATCTCTCCCTCCTTATAGATTCAAGATTTGATTTAAAAAGAGAATATAATAAGATGCTTCACTCACTACAAAATACCCCGCTTATTCTCTTGTGTTGTGGTCAGAGAAGTGAATCCATTATCACTTGCTGCTACCAATTCTCAGCACAGTATTTGTCTCCATAAATTTTCACTTGTTTAATAGGAGGAAATACATTTACCTTAACAATACTGTGCAAAACTCAACTAGACTACATTTAAAGTGTCGGGTACAATGATAGTTTTGTGTTGAGTATTGAATGCATTTGGCCATTGTGTACTAAGATTAATGCTTAATTCAGTATATAAGTTCATATTCATAAATCTTTAAATGTTATTAAATCTCATAGTGGTGATGCATCACCACCTGTTGTCTTTACTGTAAGGGAGAGAATATTTGAATTTTAAGGCAGCTAAGTTATATTTAAAAATGAGCAGAAAGTAAGCTGTAATATCCATAATCACACACACACACACACACACACACACACACACACACACACAGAGAGAGAGAGAGAGAGAGAGAGAGAGAGAGAGAGAGAGAGAGAGAGAGAGAGAGAGAGAGAGAGAGAGAGAGAGTTTACCTTTTAGTTTCAAGTAATGAATGTTCAACCCCTATGAAGAAATGGTACAATACTGCAAAAAGAGTTGATCACATTTGTAGCTACAAGCAGAACTATTTAAGAAAAGTCTAGAAATAGCACTATCCTGTCAAAGCAAATGTTAAACAAACACATTTTACGTTTATATGCTTCAATTGAATTTGAAGTTTCTATGAAAACAAGGATTAAGAATCTGGAGATGCCGCTGCATCTCTTGCAGTGATTGGTTCCAATCGGTGAACTGTTCTTTTCAGTGTGGATTTCTGACCTATGACTTGGATGTGGTGGAGAAGAAGACTTTTAATGCTATCAGTTTCTGAATTCTGACTAACAACAAATCAAAGTTAAAACCAGGACTGAGCATTGTTGTTGTTGAAATGTGGTATAAGGACCTGGTGTCAAGGAGAGCCAGTACTCAGAGGAGCACTGGTCAATGTGAGCCTACTCTAAGCAGGTCACATCTCTTCCCATTCTGTCCCGATAGAGAGCTGAGCTGTTTTCTACCTGTTAAGAGGCTGAAGTTTTTCTCCCCTTAGGTCTTGTTGAGTGGATATTATGCAGCTAATCCACAGGTTATGACTCGCCCTGGCGTTTGTTTCAGAGCCACTTGCTCATCCTGCTGTTGCACCTCTGTGCAGGAGGTATTTAATTCTCAGAGTCACACATTGTTTCCCAGAAGGAATATCACAAAATGAGTTTCTGCATTCACTAGAGACTCAGAGATATGCTGAAGTGCTATCCCTAAGGAATTTAACTTTCTCCATCCTTTGAGAGTAATAAAAGAAAGATGTACAGGTTTATTTTAAAATACGATGCTATAATAATGATCTGGTGTAAACACTGCCATATAGTTTTCTGTTATTATTTCATTTCATTTCTCTCTCTTTTTTTTTGGATATGGAGTCTCATTATGAAACCCTGGGTGGAATGGAACACCCTATGTAAACCAGGCTAGCCTTGAATTCATTGAGATCTGCCTGCTTCTGACTCTCCAATGCTGGGATTAAAGGTGTGCCTCACCACATCCTGCATGGACAGGCTTTTTAAAAATTGTCTAGGCTAAAGTATCTTTTGTGGTATGATTTAAGAGATGAATAAGAAGACTTTCTGTTTATACCTGAAAGTCCTTTGAAAAAGCCATTTCCTATAGAATGACATTAATGTATTAAAGAAAAAGTGTTGTGGATAATTAGTAAAAGAAAGGAAAACAAGAAACTTTCAGAAGTTTATGTCTATTAATTAAACTTTTCTGTATAACATCAGTGTTTTAAATGTCTAAATGCATCCAAATTTACATGTTGACTATGTGAAGTTCTTTTTAGTGTGTCATCTGTGGGTGATGCAATATCTTAAAAACAGTAAGTTGAGGCAGGGTTTCCCTAGGTAGGCTAGGTTATGCTCACACACTGGAGTGATCAGGTCAGTTGTGAGGTTTGTGCAATATGGCTTCAAAGTCTTACAAGGAAACCTCACACCATTCTGTATTTTAATAATTATGTTTTTGGAGATTTTAGATATGTGTATAAACTGGGTGTAATGGTGAGGAAATGATTTTTAAATTTTAACTTTCTGGAGACTTTGATACATGAATACTATATTTACATCTTTCCCAGGCCTTTGTTTCCCCCATCCAATACCAATTGGGCCTCCACTTCTTCACAAATTTATGTTTCTTCGTCTTCTTTTATAATTTGTCTGTACCTGCTCCCATTTGTTGGTTATCTCTGGGTACTAGATGCAGCAGTTCACACTTCTCTCCAAAGCCGTGAGAAATGATAGCGCTAAGAAAGACCTAGGGAACTTTCCAAAGTGACACAGTCACTGAGACAAAGAACAGAGGTGTCACCCCTCAAAACAACCCTGGGGTCTCAGTCACCCAGTGTCCTCCCATCCCACCCGTCACTGTCACCCAGTGACCTAACCTCTGTGTGTACATAGCTTTCTTGCAGACAGTGACACAAGAGATGGGCCTAACAAGCTCTTTTGTGGACTCAGATTGTCCAAGCAGACACAGCCCCAGCTTTCAGAGGAGGCAGAGGAAGGTACAATGGTGCTTAGGGACATAGAACAGAGAAATCATTCTCCAATGGGTGCTGGTTTCCCAAGGGAGAAGCAAAGATATACATAGGAGACTTGATATTTTCTAAGTTTCAGAGAGGAAACATGTAGATTTCATGGATGAGAGAATCAGTCCTCAGAGACCATGGTATGAGAACCATATCCTATTTAAAACTTGTGTGGATACTATCCAGTATATTCTGAAGTCTCTGACAAGAATGGGCGCTGGACCACAGTGACAGATGGTCTTCTTTGAAGAGAACTTCATTGCAATATAATAAGTTGGGATGCTCACCTTCAAGGAAACGTGACAGAAATAAATCTCAATTTCTTTTGTGTGTGGAGTCAAGAGTTTCAATAACTCCTTCAAGAAGAAAGACGTCTTCTCACTGAAGCTGAGCTTATTTGTGAATTTTATAGAAAAGAAACAGCAGAATCAGAAGAGTTTAAACAGTTACATAAGGTAAGGGGTATACTTTCAATATTCTGCTTTGTTAGAGGACTGACCTGAAGCAAAAGCCATTCTGGTGTTAATTTCCTGAGATACCCACTGATTCAAAATTCCAAAAGCACCTAGGGATGAAGGAAATGTATTAAATTAACTCTATGTCCATTTTTATTGCTCAGAGATTTGTAGTTGTTAGAGTAAAGATAAACAGCAATAAGAAATATGATTCTATGACTTATTAAAATTCATTTTTATTTATTTTTGAGATTGTAATAAAATTACATCATTACCCTTCTCCTACTTTACTCCAAGCCCTCCTATATACCCTTCCTTGCCATTTTAAATGTAAGAAGTAATTTAAAAAATTTTACAGTTATTTTCCAATACATGTAGATGTGCAAAGACCAGTTCAATATTGTCTGGACTGTGGGTTTGCCTGCAAAATCACAACAGGGTGGGGAGGAATCATATTGCAGAGAAACAGGAGATATTCTTATTAAAATAGAGAAGGGATGTGAGGCTTGGTGGCTCATCCCTATAATCCCAGCTGTGGAGAGGCTGTGGTAGGAGGGTCTCCAGTTCCAATTTAGACACAGGGAGGATCTACATAAGAAGAAAACAAAAGAAGACTCAAGAGCATGATTCACAAATAAGGTTGTAAAACAGATCCTATTTTGCTGTAACTATGTGAACTCGTAGTTACTTTGCTGGAGATACAATCTTTTGGGGGCAGCAATTAAGGTTGTCCCAGACCTCACACATATTAGGTCAGTGCTCTACCACTGAGCTTATCCCCAGGTGATCCATGACTTCAATGTAAATATGTCAATTCAGCAGTATGAATAGAGCTCATATAATTGAGCTGCCATGCACCAGTGCCCACTTCAACATTGATGGTGATATTATAAATTATTTCAAATTATTTATTAACAAAATTTAATTTGAGTATATGTTTATGCTCAATTGAGGTAGCTTTGTGACTCTTGGGAAGTTAATAATTTGCACCTTGTATTTGCTCTCTGCTCATCCCATAGACATTCAATAAAATAACATAACTGAACATTTAGCTCAGGGCTCATACAACATAGACATGATTAAAAGCATATTTAGTACATTGTACTACTTCTTTTTTTTTCTGATGATTACTTTCTATTCATCATTTCTAGTACTTCTGAGGCATTTTATTTTCACTATTTTTGTTAGACTTCTATTCTCATGGGAACTATGCTTGGAAATATGAAAAAAAGATTTGTTCTTATTTTCTGGAGATGAAATTATTTTTAATGTCTATTTTTATATTATGTGCATGAGTGTTTTGTCTGCATGTATGGATATACCACGTGCAATATCCATGGAGTGTTGGATTCCCTTGAACTGGTGATATAAATAGTTTTGAGCTTCTTTGTGGATGCTGATAATCAAACCCTGGTCCTCTGCATGAGCATCCAGTGCTGTTAACCACTGATCCATCTCTCCAGAGCCTGAAGATGCCATTCTCAAAGTTTGTCTCTGCCAGTGAATCACTGACATGGACAATGTCATGTTGAGAAAGGGCAAATATTGTGGCAATATTATATCCATATTATGACACAAAATGTACCACTGGTTAGCTGAGAACCCCCATATTCCAATGTCTACTCTTGGGATTGTATCTTCCAATACTCCATCACTGATTGGTGAGGTTCGTATGTAGTAACAGAAGCAATAACACCTCAACAGAGTTATAGAAAATATGAAAATATGAGGGTTTGTGATGATTAACTCTTGAGTGCCTATCTCAATGGCAACTATATATCAATATTCATTTGTATGTATGGGTGTTTCTGGAAGACAAAAATCAGATCTTGTCCTCTCTTCTAACCAGCTGTATGTATTTAATAACTTCTTAATTATCATTGTGAGCAAAGGTATTAGGTAATGTTGTCCCTATTCTTTAATTTTAGAATGTATCAAGGAAAATGTTGTCCCTATTCTTTAATTTTAGAATGTATCAAGGAAACACCTTTCTGTGAGTGATAAGAGGTTGGTCCAGCATACTGAACCATAATTTCCTGAGGAGGCTATGCCAGTTTAGTTTACTGGTAAATAACATGAGATAATAAAAAGTGTGGGGTCTTGGAATAGGTGTGAAAAGTCCATCTGGTTGGCGGTGCTGTAAAAGTTGTTGCTTAGAGGATAAAGCTGGCATCTCTTCGAGCTGTCCTTTTTACTATTTTATCCTCTATTTGACTTCATTCCATGTTGCTAGGTGTTAATTTTACGTAAATTTCGATTTTGTGTTATTAAAGTATTTCTTTTGATTCTTTATTGCTATTAGGCATTTCTATGTGCTGTGTTTTATGGCCCTATTATTTTGTTAGTATTGCTAACTAAGTTTATTCTAACTATGAAGGCAAATATCACAATTGTGTTTCTTCAAGGAGTAACATGCAGTTTTTCCCCAATAATGCTTGAATTCATGTAACTGTTAAATCAGGTTTAAAAGCTTGAATAATCTAGTACATAGTTGTTATCCACTGTTAACCTGCTTTATAACAGTTCTGCGATTTTGTGACTTTCGGTGCAATGATTTGAACTGTATTGGATGTTTATGCTATTTTTTTCACCATGAGTGTTTATACATCCTTACAATCTGGTTCATTTAGAATGTATTACTGAACTTTCTTGATGTTTAGTTGATTTAAATCCCTTGAGTGCATGAGATAGCTTCAATTTCTTTCATTGTTCATAAAAATATAAAGTACACAGAAATTCAAAGACCCTCCTTGCTACTCTTGACTCATTTTGCTAACTTTTAACATTTTCAGTTACTGTATATGGACTGAGGAGGAGAAGTCAGTGGGTTAAATAACATGAGCCAATTTTCTTCAATTGTAAGTAGGAGGCATACATACTTACAAATTTCTTTATCATTAATAATGAAGACATTCTTAAATAATGAAGACTATCTTAAAATAGTTAAACACAAACACAATTAAAGTCAATATAAGTTAAATCTGTTTAAGGTCCTGAGGATCCAGTACTCAGGTATGATTTTATGTAAGTTCCAAGATACTTTGGACTATGGTAGCAATATTTCATTATTCTGTAAGAATTTGTGTGTAACAAAAATCTACATGAGTATTTGCATTTTACTATAACATTTGTGAATACTTATGTCATGTATACTCTACATGCATCTAAATTAATGCAATGCTCCAACTTCTATGTCGCAGCACAGATGGTCAGAACTGTGAAAGGAGTTCAAGGCAAAAATGAGACAGAAGTGACAGAATTTATCCTCCTGGGCCTCTCAGACAATCCAGATCTGCAAGGTGTCCTTTTTGCATTGTTTCTGGTGATCTACATGATGACTCTGGTGGGTAATTTGGGCATGATGGCACTGATTAAGATTGACCGCTGTCTGCACACACCTATGTACTTCTTTCTCAGCAGCCTTTCCTTTGTTGACGCCTCTTATTCTTCTTCTGTCACTCCTAAGATGCTGGTGAACCTCATGGCTGAGGATAAGAGCATTTCTTTCAATGGGTGTGCTGCCCAGTTCTTCTTCTTTGGCTCCTTCTTGGGAACTGAATGCTTCCTGCTAGCCATGATGGCATATGACCGCTATGCAGCCATTTGGAGTCCCCTGCTGTACCCAGTTCTCATGTCTGGGAGAATTTGTTTCATGTTGGTGATTACTTCATTCCTAGCAGGCTTTGGCAATGCAGCCATCCACACAGGGATGACTTTCAGATTGTCCTTTTGTGGCTCAAATAAGATCAATCATTTCTATTGTGACACCCCACCCCTGCTCAAACTCTCTTGCTCTGACACTCATATTAATGGCATTGTGATCATGGCTTTCTCCAGTTTCAATGTCATCAGCTGTGTTCTGATTGTTCTCATTTCTTATCTGTGTATCCTCATTGCCATATTGAGGATGCCTTCTGCAGAAGGAAGACACAAAGCCTTCTCCACCTGTGCCTCCCACCTCATGGCTGTCACCATCTTCTTTGGAACAATTCTTTTCATGTACTTGCGTCCTACCTCTAGCTACTCGATGGAGCAAGACAAGGTTGTCTCTGTATTTTACACAGTAGTGATTCCCATGCTTAACCCTCTTATCTACAGTTTAAAAAATAAAGATGTGAAAGAGGCAGTGAAGAAAATCCTACAGAAACATTTGCTTTGATCCCAGGTTATATGTCTTTAGCTTATGTTGATTATATTGTAATTTTTGTTATTTTTAAATAGTATAATTGCTTAAAACCTGTGGATGTGCATAGGTGATTTGAAATATCATTCATCTTAATTTCCTAGTGTATTATATCAGTCGACCTGGACCCTTATGGTTAGATTAATCAAAAGAATATTTGAAGGAGATGTGGGCATCAAAATATTGGAAATGATTTGACATGGGCTCAACTTCCCAATTTACATATTAGATAATTGCAGTTATGCAATTTGCTTCAATATGTATGCGTATATATACATAGTTGTCTTTAAAATTCTCTGTGTGTATATGGAAATCTTTTCTTACAGATTTTTTTATTTTAGTGTCTTTGACTGAGTTTTAAACAAAGAGATTTTGTTTTTAGCATAGTTATTAGAATGCATTATTAAGAAGAAAGCAGGATCAGGGGTTGGGCTGAAACATGATGCACAGCATAAAGGACTCAATGTATCCTATATGACATTCTGCTCTGGAACTCTACTACTTGCTTGTCTTAAACTGCAGTTCAACAAAGGCCTCTTTGTCTGTGGGTTGGGCAGTAGGAAGATCAATAATTTGAAACATGATCGTCCTTTCAGCACTGCATAGAGCCTAACATGGAAGACAGTGGTAGACTGTCAGTGTCACAAATACCTAGAATTTAGGAAACCATCAAATACTCTGAGTGGTCTACATAGCACTCAGTGACTGCAGATGGCAGGACCTTCATGCCTTTTGCTGCCAAACATCCTACATGAGACTCAAGAAGGAATCTTGGCAAGTAATATGTTAATGAAGGGCTAGAGCAAGAGTAAGGGATTATTTGTTGACTTTGTCAATTCATTTATTAATTTTTTTTGGAGTCAGAATTATAGTATTTTAACTGTTATTATACTGCCTAAAAGAGTCAGGTTCTTTTCAATAAAAATTTGTCAAAGTAAATTGTCTACTGTGTGTGTGTGTGTGTGTGTGTGTGTGTGTGTGTGTGTGTGTGTGTTTGTGTGTGTGTGTGTGTTTGTGTTCAGAACTACGTATGTTTGGATGGATCAGGAAATATCAATGTGTTGTAAGATAAGAAAACTGTAAATATGTATCTACCTTCTTTTCCAACAATAATATTCATTACTTTTTAAAATTGTGTCTTTAAAATTTATCTTTAAGGGTCATTTTGCTAATTACATATTTTATAAACAAGTCTGCTTTGCAAATCTGTCTTGAATTCCACATTTGATAATGACATTAACTCAATAAGTCAGATTAATTCTGGCATAGATACAAAAGTTCTACACATTATGAGACCCTCAGCTATGACTAGAGTCCACACCTTTCTTCTGTTAAATTTATAATAAGTCTAGTCTTTCAATTATCTTGTCTCCTCAGAGAAGAGGGCTAATGGGGTGAATGATGTCTCAATTGAGGTGGGTAGGAGAAGATTGGTGATGAAAACAGAGAGGGGTTCCTTGGGTGGAAAATTTACTCAAGGATGGATTTGGGAGAATAAGGAAGAAGATGTGGAGAGTTAACAAGAGCAAAAGGTGTGAGAAAAGAGAAATGGTGATATGTGCAGGGTTGGGGCCTCATGGGTCTCCCCTCTTCACTTTGGTATGTCTAGTTGTGTTGTCCTTGTTCAGATCACGTTTAGGGAATCATATTGGCGAAGCAACTCTCTAATTCTGAGAATGGAAGAAATAGTCTTCATCAGGGAAGAGCACCCTAATAGGTTAGCAAATACCAAATGGTCAGGCTTGAAAATATATATACAAGTAACATTATACACACTGAAGAGATTATATTTAGGAATATATATATATATATATATATATATATGAAACAAATATGAATTCAATGACAATAAAAAAGAGATCACAAATTTGAAAAAAGAATAAGGAGAAGTATAGGGGAAGGAAAGGGTGAAGTTTAATTATATTATAATCTCAAAAATAATAGTAAAAAAAAGAAAAACTAGCTTTCACCACCTTGAAAAGCAAAGTGATATGACAACCTACTACTCTGTAAACTAGTCAAAAACTTTAGGTTACAAGGAAAAGATTCTGCAGGGATGGGTGATGCTGTTCCTGAAAGCCACGATTGATTAAACACAACTTCCCGTGGCAAGTATGGAGTATGCCCCTAGGAGCTGTGGGCTATAGAGGACCCTGAGAAATAAAGAATATTGGGGCTGCTGAGATAGCTCAGCAGGTAAGGCACTTGCTCCCAGGTCTGATAAACTGAGCATGATCCCCTTGATTCACATGATGGAAAGAGCTAATTCTCTCAGGTTGTCCTCTGTTCACTACAAGTTTCCTGTGACAAGCCTAAGCCTGCATGTACACATATAATAAATACATGTAATTAAAAAAATAAATACACACTTTAGAATTGATTTTGAAAATACTCAGGGAACTATATCACTTAATTATATTTAAATTTTCTCACTTTTTATACTAAACATTATTATCCAATATTTACAAGTTATTTTCTTTTATAAATGTATCTTTAACTACAATAGTTTTATATCACTTTTCTATCTCCCTTTCCCTCTTCCCTCTCCCAGCTGCCCTCTCTTTTCTGCTCTTATTAATTAAATGTGTGTCTTATTTGTTTGTATGTGCAAGTTAAAATATCTCATTTACATTAAAATTGTTTTTGTATTTTTAATGTAATGGTATTTAACTCCTCCAAATTGGAGATGACAAATATCTTCATTTTCCCTATTAGTTGTTCAGTATTTGTTACTGACTAGTTACGGGTTTTAGAACCCTATATTTCTTCATAAAGTTTATTATAATTTAAATACCCATAATATATCATCTTAATCATTTATAATATTCTATATACCTAGTGTTAGTTCTCAGAATATTACCTAAAGGTCACACTTCATGGGATTGATTCTTGAACTTCAGTAGATAGTTACACTAAGTGTCACCTGATACTTTTAAAATAATATTCAAACCTTTTTTTGATGTTCTGTTTTATAACCTGCATTTCACTACATTCCACATCTTTCTGGTTCATGACATTTTTTTTAGTTATTGGTTAGTAGTTAATTTTACCACTTCATTATTGACTGATACCTTGATCTCTTTTATAACTTCTGATTCACTCAAGATTTTGCAATCTTTCTCCAAACTCCTACACATACTTCAGTTTCACATGTCTAATATCATGTAATTTAGGAAGGAGTCTGCCTACAAAACAGCTAGTCTGCATTTAGATAGGGTTTATTTATTTGTTTAGTAAGTAAATCTTTGTCACCTGCCCAATATATTTCAGGTTTTGTATTGAAATTTGCATAGTATCTCTTTTTACTCCAGATTATCAGTACAGTAAGGTAGTAGATTAAGAGAGAAGGCAAACAATGTAAACATTTATTTGATTTTTTTTGTATATTAAATAATATATCTCCTGAATATTTCATTCTCTATCATGTAGTAAAGTTGTATTGATTAATACTTAGAGAAATTGATAATTAATACTTTGACAAATAGCACTAACAATGCACTCATCACCTGATTTTGATAAATTTATTTCATACATGTTATCTGTAGGATAGGAGTATTTGGATAGTGCAGATCCTAAAGGTCTCCATCTAGAAAACATAAGCTGGTATTTGTTTCCTACTCTGAAAACAAGGATGATTATGCCTCGGGAGTCTCTAAAATACCTGCCATCTAGACATACCAATTATGGTACCTCACATTCATTATTTGATTTCTGGAGACACTGATGATGTAGGCAACAGAAATGGAGATTGCTGTGGGATGGTCTGTATGTCAAATTGCTCTGATTGGTCAATAAATAAAACACTGATTGGCCAGTGGCCAGGCAGGAAGTAGGTGGGACAAGGAGAGAGGAGAATTCTGGGAAGCAGAAGGCTGAGGCAGAGAGACACTGCCAGCTGCCGCCATGACCAGCAGCATGTGAAGACACCGGTAAGGCACCAGTTACGTGGCAAGGTATAGATTTATAGAAATGGATTAATTTAAGCTATAAGAACAGTTAGCAAGAAGCCTGCCACAGCCATACAGTTTGTAAGCAATATAAGTCTCTGTGTTTACTTGGTTGGGTCTGAGCAGCAGTGGGACTGGCGGGTGACAAAGATTTGTCCTGACTGTGGGCAAGGCAGGAAAACTCTAGCTACAGGAGATGCTAAGGTGTAAGAAGTTTAGTAAAAAAGTCAGCCACATAACCTGTGATTTACATGGCCAGAGCTCAAGTCTATGCAGCCTTTGTTCTCAACTACTGGGTGTCTTCTTCATCGTGCTGATTCACCACAATTATCTATGCAGCTAAGTTCATCATAGGAAGGTGAACAGAGTTGGCAGCACTGTGACATTCTGAGGACTCATTATTTCTAATCACACAAGCTCCAGCTGTCATTGGAAATAAACAGATAATGAAGGGAGGTTAGGAATCCAGAATCCCAGATCATTCTCCACTGGGCTTAGGCATCCCAAGAGGAAAGCAAACCAAAAGAGAATTGAGATTATCTTAATTTCAGAGGGGGAAAGCAGTAGATTACAATGAGGCAACATAGGAGGCTCAGCCTTTAGAGATGAAAGAACATGAAGGATATCCTACTTAAAATAAATAAGAGTGGTCCAGTGTGTCATAAGACTCTAAGTGGTCATAATTGTGCATCGTTTAGCAGCTGTATTAGTGACACTGCGGTTTGAAAGGTACTGTATCCTGACATGATAAGTAAAGGACAGAATCAATTGACTGTTGAGTGCAGAGATAAGAATTTATATTTTCCTATCCTCGTACTAAACAGTCTCTTAAGTCTGTCTGAACGATTATTCTTTACAATCAAAGAGCATGCCTTCCCTAAAATGAAGGACATTTGGTTTTTTTTTTTGTTTTGTTTTTCTTCTGAGTTGTTGTGCATAGGAATTTGTGCAAGAAAAAGAAAGAAGAAGACAGATCTAATTGCATTCAAGGAATTGAAAAAGTTAATGAAACAATGTAAATAATTGCAGTTTTTTTTTAACTTCCCGACTGCCAGAGCCATCAACCCAAGTGGATGGGTCCTACAGAGGATGTAAGGAATCAGCGAGGGAAGGAAATAAGCCAGGTCATGGTAGGTGGGAGAATCTTGCAGCCTGACTGACTAGTAGCAAGAGTGTTTCTTTATTTATACAGAATTTAGTAATCAGAAATACAGTCATGATGTCCCAAAACATAGATCATACCATTTTTGGTTTTGAACATGTGTTTGACTTCCTTTTGCTCATCTTTTAATCATCATTAATAAACTATGACAGAACAGAGTTATCATTTCCAATTATTTTCCCTCAAGTTTTGACATCACTAATAAACAGTTATCATTCTTACTCATTAACCATAACCCAATTTTTAAGAATCTAGAGGCATATGACAGCCTGTTCTCAAGAAGGTGGCTTTGGTTGCTTCAAGGATGCTAGACCAAAATAAAATCTTCAAGCCATCTTGGGCATTTTGCCATGTTCCAAGCAATGTCTTATTAACTCTAATGGTCAGAGTGCCTAGAAAAAAATTATCAGGCTAAAGCTGCTGCAGTTATTATTCAAATTCTGGCTAATACAATGTTCACAATTATATCTTTATAGAATTTATCTATATGTCTAATCCTGACATTCTGTGGTTCCTTGGTCATATGACATTATAGTGGCTCTGCATGAGCTAACTTTTCTAAGAGAGGGAAGTCCTGACATCTCATACTTTTATCATCTTCCCACTCCATGCTTTGCTCACCAATATGTCTCTGTTCAGGGCAGAGGTATATGTTGCTTAATTGTCTGAGTACACAGTGGGAAGAGGCTTGTAATCTGAACTGTAGCCAACTCACTTAGCCTACTGAATCTTGTTGACCTTTTTGAGTTTACTTCATTTTGAATATCTTGTTCCTGTATAAGTACAGGGACAGATGTTTCAAGAATGTCTCATAACCTCGTTAAGAATCCTCTGGCTTCTCTGTGTGTCACAACCTCCAAGGCGTAAGAAAGACCCTCAAGTAATTAAGGATATCTCCCTAAAAGCAAGGGGAATAGCATGTTCAGAACTTTCTGCAGAAGCTTAGAAGCAGCATTCCTGGGAGAAGGCATAAATGATTCATAAGAAATTTTCCATCAATCCAATATCCACACATACAAATATTAAAATTCCCTCAAGTATACAACAGGTGGAGATGATAATCAAAGGTGCCATGGCAGCCATCATGTGGCTCAGCTTTGCTGGAGCTTTGTCAAGCAGCTGTGCTGGCTTTGTGACTTCTGCCATTCCATTCAGATATGACTGTGCCACCTGACCTGAAGAAAATTCACAATGTTATGAATTTGCTCAGTCACTCACTGACAGAGTCCAAACATCATTGGTTGATATAAATGCTATACTCACTTTCATTACTAAAACATTTCAGATTGTCAGGAGAGAAATACAGTATATATGCTATTATTTAGAGTCATTTCTGAGATGGAGTCTATCTACATAGGGTTGTCCTAGAACTTTCTCTATGTGGACTAGGCTGGCCTCAAACTCAGAGATCTGCCTGCTTCTGCCTCCTGAGTGCTGGGATTAAAGGTGTATGCCACAATGTCCAGAGTAATTTGGAGCATTTTTGATTATAAGAAACAGCTAATGAAATCTCACAGCTATTTCTGGAAACTCATGGAAATTAAAGCTATAAACCATCATCCGTGGGATAGCAGCTTGAGAAATTTCAATAGCATGAAGATGGCTATTGGAGGGAAACAGAAAAGCTAGATTAATAATAGAGGTGGAAGCTTGCTGCTCATACTATGAGATACAACTCATTCTGTGTATGGTAACAAAAAGTTATTCATAATTTAGATTTCTAACAAAGTATTTCCAGCAATCACATGCTCTTGTTAAGTAACATCTTAATTTTTGATGTAACTAAATATTTTCTATTTAGTTAAGTTAAGGAAGCTGAGAGAATTAACTATGGCTGTTCTTTATACAACTGTTCACATCAGTTGTTGACATTTTTGAATGAGCATAAATGTTAATAGAAAGAGACTTTGAGTATAAATGTAGATTACATTAGGCTAGTTTGGTTATTCTCAGCGAGTTGATGATTCATAAGTTACATTTCTTCACTGTCAAAAGGAGATAACACTGTTTAACCCCACGGAACCTAAAATAAATATAAACAATAAAAACAAAACAACACAGTGAACACTTACACATGTGAGCCACAGGATGTCATTAAAATTTTATACATTATGTGTGTGGGTTTTTTTCTACTAATTATTATTTTGTATGTTTACCACATCTGAGGCATTTTATTATTTCATTTGTTTTATTATATTTATACTCTCAGAGGGAGTATTTTGTTAATAATACCCATTGTTCTTTTCCTTGTTTCTGAAGTTATTATTATTGATGTTAACAGGTGACTATCATTTCACAAAAGAGGATCCAAGGTATCCATCTGTGTCAGGGACCCATAGGTATAGTGCAATATGATGTTGAAGATGGGAAAATTTTGTTGCATCACAAAGTCTATGTTTGCCTTAAGATGTGCCACTGGCTAGTGAGTGCCTCCATTATTCCTCAGCCCCAGCATATGAAGATAATATCATCCATAGTCTTTTAACAGTATCTGCTAATTCTCCACCACTGATTTGTGGGGAGTCTCTTATCAGACTGCGGGTGCAAGAAAAGTTTTATTAGTTCTTAATTTTTTTATTCAATAAAAACTAGATAGAATAGAGCATAGCATGTTCTAATTTTGGAATTATCCATCTCCTTTGAGTGATGTGGAATTTAGTGCTTTGTTAACTATTTTTAAGGCATGGATTTACACTTATTCTAGTACTTTTTTTTTTTTTTTTACTATTTAACAGTTTGAAGGTTTGATTATAACTGAACCAACCTACTGATAGTTATTGTTATCTACATTTTACTTGGAATGAATAGATTGAACATATATTCTGGGTTTTACTTTTTACTGTTGGTACTATACCCTCTCCACTGCTATTTTCAAGAGTAGATTGATTTTTCCACTTAGATTACAATCAATTGTTATTATATTGATCTAATATACTGCTAGAAAACTACTTATGCTATCTCTAGTGTTTTGTGCTTATTCATCATCATCATCATCATCATTATTATTCATACTATCATTAAACTTGATTTTGGCTTAAAGCTAAAATGTAAAATTGTATATTCTAATGAGATAACGAGTGAGCATTTGGTACATATGTTATATAAGATATAAATGAGGTTAGCATATCTATCTTTTTACAGTTGATTATTCATTAAGTGAAAAACATGCAAAATGCTTTATTTCAGGATAAGTATACAGTTTCAAACTATGGTAGGGTAGTTATGATTCCGTGATTCTCAGTTATAAGCTTGCATTGCTCTGGAATGTCTTGCCTATTTGATCAAGGCTTTCCTGTCAATTTTACAAACTGATTCTCCAGTTATTAAAAATTCTAAATATTGAACAGACAAATCTTTTTATAGTTTCTAACTCTCAAAATTAGGGTAATAATAAACTCAGTTGGCTCTATCAGAATATCCCAAATTTCTTTCCTTGGCTGTAGCAACTCATAGTCCATTGCCTCTTCACAAATTCAACTAATATCTATCTTTCTCATTGTTGATTATTTTTTGTCAACTTTTGTTATTTTTAATTTTTCCATAACACTGTTATGGAATACTCTGTGGTTCAAAAAATGTGACTTATTTCTCCAGAAAAATACCAATTTATTTATAATAATTGATAAGCACAAATACCTATTAAGGGCATGTTGTAATTAACCAATAAATGATATCAAATGTGATCAAAGTTAACAGATAATAAAGCACTCGTCTCTAGGTCCTTAGGAGTAGGCACACAATATTCAGACACGCTATTCTTACCCTGATATCAGATGCGTTAAATTTTTTATTGATCTCCTCAATTTTCACTATATTTTAGCACTTGTATGTTTTAATATATATATTTGTGTCCGTACAATGCTTTCATCTAAATCAATGTGATGCTCCAACTTCTATGTTGCAGCACAGATGGTCAGAACTATGAAAGGAGTACAAGGCAAAAATGAGACAGAAGTGACAGAATTTATCCTCTTGGGCCTCTCAGACAATCCAGATCTGCAAGGTGTCCTCTTTGCATTGTTTCTGGTGATCTACATGATGACTCTGGTGGGTAATTTGGGCATGATGGCACTGATTAAGATTGACCACTGTCTGCACACACCTATGTACTTCTTTCTCAGCAGCCTTTCCTTTGTTGATGCTTCTTCCTCTTCTACTGTCACTCCTAAGATGCTGGTGAACCTCATGGCTGAGGATAAGAGCATTTCTTTCAATGGGTGTGCTGCCCAGTTTTTCTTCTTTGGCTCCTTCTTGGGAACTGAATGCTTCCTGCTAGCCATGATGGCATATGACCGCTATGCAGCCATTTGGAGTCCCCTGCTGTACCCAGTTCTCATGTCTGGGAGAATTTGTTTCATGTTGGTGATTACTTCATTCCTAGCAGGCTTTGGCAATGCAGCCATCCACACAGGGATGACTTTCAGATTGTCCTTTTGTGGCTCAAATAAGATCAATCATTTCTATTGTGACACCCCACCTCTGCTCAAACTCTCTTGTTCTGATATCCATATCAATGGCATTGTAATCATGATTTTTTCCAGTTTTACTGTTCTCAGTTGTGTTCTGATTGTTCTCATTTCTTATCTGTGTATCCTCATTGCCATATTGAGGATGTCTTCTGCAGAAGGAAGACACAAAGCCTTCTCCACCTGTGCCTCCCACCTCATGGCTGTCACCATCTTCTTTGGTTCTATTCTCTTTATGTACTTGAGACCTACTACTAGCTACTCGATGGAGCAGGACAAGATTGACTCTGTATTTTACACAGTAGTGATTCCCATGCTTAACCCTCTTATCTACAGTTTAAAAAATAAAGATGTGAAAGAAGCAGTGAAGAAAATTTTACAGAAATATGTTCTGTAATGCTGTGCATTCTTATTTTATGCAGAATAGCATATATTTTTAAATTTGCTATCTAATTTATTAAATTGCTTCTATGAATTAAAGTTGATGTGTTAGAATTACAGATACTTCTTAATTTCTTCCATGGAAAAAAAGATGCCTATTGTACCCATCTGATAAATAAATACTGTAAGTAAAGGTTGTACACTGTCTAGCAGAATCAGAAATGTTACCAAGAGAAATTTTTTCAGTATGGTCAATGTCATACATGGAAATTAGCTGTGCATTTTGAGTTGCCAAAACATGTGGTATATGATAAATATATATTTCAACCATGATAGGCACATTTGACTAATTTATCAGACATGCATTAGCATTATCAACCTCATTTTTTCATATTTGTCTCAAGAATACAATGTATTATACAAAAAGTCTTACTGGATATTATAGAATGTGATAATCAGAAATAACATGGAAATATTTGGAACTTTTTGAATTATTTGAAGCATGTTGAAGGCAGAATACAAATTTCAATGTTTTACTTCTATTTCTTCTAGAACAGCATGGAGTTGTTATTAAACATTTGTTAAATTAGATATGTCCACTATGTTTTTCATTGGGGTAGGAGAAAATCAATCCTGGCACAATGTGACAACTATTATTTGTGATAATATACCACATTGAAGTAGATATTCTGGTGATTTAAACTGAAGAAATGTCTCAAGCTTGCTTCTTTCCATTTTATCAACTGCCTCAGACCATCAAAAGAAAAGGAAACAGGATCAGCTGAGGAACTGTCAAGGTGAGGATGCTGTAGCTCCTTCTGCTTCTCTGATCTTCCAGCATTCACCCCAATACCTGGCCTCAAGTTTGATTTTATTAATAAGACACTTTAAGATTCATGCTACAATCTTATAGCAGAAAATTAATTATTCCTGGTTATTTTTGTATACTTTATTTCCTTAGCTTTGACATGATCCACAATAAAATTGGAATTATACTTATTCTTCTATAATTAAAAATCAACCAAAGCTACAGTAACTTGATTTTGTCTTTCATAAAATATTTCTAGTCTTTCATAAAATAAGTATGGCTGGCTTGAACTTTTGCAGGTTTCAGGGATACAGACAAAGCCACTGGGACTTAATCTCCCAGTGTAACAGTCATGGTATGTCCAACAAAACATATTTTGCTGCAGATGCTCAGTACCACTGACTCTTACAAGTTTTCATTCCCTCCTTATCCAGTCATCCCTGAGCCTTGAAGGGAGAGAATATGTCTTTTATTATTAAAATTAATACATAAAAATAACACACTAACACACACACAAAGCATGTGGATGAGAGAGGGACGTTGTTAAGGAGAGGTTTTGGCTTCATAGATGAAAACAACTCCTCATGACATTAAATTAAGATTATTCTCTTGAGAATCAAAGAACATTTAAATTGGACCTGTAAGACTAGTTTTAGACACTTAGGGGATTATACCAAAAAAAAATACATTATAAGTCTTCCTACTTTGTATGATGTGTAGTAAGTCATCATTTACAGGTAGGTTAAATTTTGTATTTGATAACTAAAACATATTTGTCTGTTTGTATGTGGATTGTTATCTATCATTGTGCAGAAATAGGTTGTCAGTTACCCTTGACCATTTTATTCATATGTCAATATATCTTAGTGACTCTAAAGAATCCATTATTATATGTGAACTCTGATGTGTGTGTGAGAAGGAAGTAAAGAATGGTTGTAAAGTGAAGCATTGATACAATTTTATCACACATTACAAACACATAGAAATCCTAGGTGATAGATCCCACTGGCATTGATACCATATTTAAGAATCCATGTTTTCCCTAACAAATGATCTTATGAATAGGTTAGAATACAAAAACATTTTGCACACAAAAAATTCACACTATAAAGATGGGTTTATTTTAGAGACTTGAATGTCCTTTTGACTGTTCAATATTCCCTCTCAGGAAGTGTTTATACTCCATCTAAAACCTTTCCACTATTTTTTATGTCATAAATTGTTTTCACTTGACAATATGTTGCATAGCTTTTTCTATGAATTAATATCTATTCCTTTTGCTCTACCACATACACTCTGTGGGGGCACAAGATGTGATGACTGCTATACTTACATTGATGAGTAATATCAGTGCACAGGTGTTAATGTGTTGATAATCATCCAACACAGAGAGAAAAATTCTTAGATTCTTAGGATTATTATTTTTTTGTTGTCATTGGTGGTACTGGTGGGGGTTTAGATTTTGTAGACATGGTTTTGCTATGCGGATTAATTTTCCCAAGGCTAGCCGAAATTACCAATCTTCTTTATGCAACCACCCAGGTTATTGAGAATTCAAGCAACTGGCACCATAGTCTGTTGAAAATTTGCCTTGATTATGATACTATCATAATTTTTAAAAGACAAACATCAGAACTCAGGGACTCTTTGTTCTCTTATTGACAATTGTGGATTGTAAGTAACATGCTGCATTGGATGCTCATTTTGTTTTGTTTTGTGTAGCTTTTGGAGCCCGTACTGGAACTCACTTTGTAAACCGTCTGGCCTTGAACTCACAGAGATTCACCTGCCTCTGCCTCCTGAGTGCTGGGATTGAAGGTGTGTGCCACCACTGCCCAATAGATGTCTATATTTTATTCTGACTTCAAATACACAGCATATGTTAGCTTCAAATACTGGACACAAACATTTCTTCATTTACTTGATAGAAATGATGAAGTGACATGCATTTAAAACTTTTACCTCAAGAAAATTTTTTTTAAAAATGTGGAAATTTATTCTACATGGATATTGCTAAGAACATAGGTGTACTTGTGTAAGTATGCATATGACAATATTTGACTATGATGAATAAGCATACAATTCTGAGAGAGAAGAGGAAAAACAGTGAGACCTCAGTTGTGTTTGTCTGCTTGTCTGTTGTGTGATTAGGAGAAATACAATGAAAAAAAAAAAAACAGAAACAGATTACCAAAAACATACAGGTTGGGTACAAAATGTAAGTATTTGGAAGCACTTGATGAGAAAAGGAATTGTGCTGCAGATCAACAAATAATCAATGATGAATGCACAGTTCATCATTAAATGAGAAGGCACTGCTCACATTTCTTGTCACTTTCAACTTGCAAGGTGTAAGAAAATGACCTCCCTAAATCATACTGCAGGGATGGATTTCATTCTTGTGGGACTCACAGACAGCCCAGTGTTGGGGAGGATCCTCTTTGTGGTGTTTCTGCTCATCTTTGTCATCACACTGGCAGGAAATCTGTGCATGATTATGCTCATCAGGACCAATTCCCACCTACAAACGCCCATGTACTTCTTCCTTGGGCACCTCTCCTTTGTAGACATTTGCTACTCTTCCAATGTTACTCCCAACATGCTGCATGGTTTCATCTCCAACCAGAAGACAATCTCCTATGCTGGATGTTTCACCCAGTGTCTCCTCTTCATTGCTCTGGCGATTGCTGAGTTTTATATCCTTGCTTCAATGGCGCTGGACCGCTATGTGGCCATTTGCAGTCCTCTGCATTACAGTACCAGGATGTCCAAGAATGTCTGTGTCTCTCTAGTCACATTCCCTTATGTTTTTGGCTTCGTGAATGGGCTCTCTCAGACTCTGCTCACTTTCCACTTGTCTTTCTGTGGCTCCCATGAAATCAACCACTTCTATTGTGCAGACCCTCCTCTTATCATGCTGGCTTGCTCTGACACTCATGTCAAAAAGATGGCTATGTTTGTGGTAGCTGGCTTCACTCTCATAAGCTCTCTCTTTGTCATTCTTATGTCTTACTTTTGCATTTTTGTAGCCATCTTGAGGATCCGTTCTGCTGAAGGAAGGAAAAAAGCCTTTTCCACATGTGGTTCCCACCTGACAACAGTCACCATATTTTATGGAACCCTTTTCTGCATGTATTTAAAGCCTCCATCAGAGAAATCTGTAGAGGAGTCCAAAGTAATTGCTGTTTTTTACACCTTTTTAAGTCCATTGCTGAACCCCTTGATCTATAGCCTAAGGAACAAAGATGTCATCAATGCCATGAAACAGGTGATCAAGGGAAATTTCTGTCAGAAAATTTTGGTTTAAGAAAGTGTTTATTAGTTAGTATTTCTGATAACATAGTATCCTTGTAGGATAAAGCTAGTATTTTAGACTTACTACTTGTGTAACAGCATATACCTCTAGTAGCCACTCTTTTTTTTTTTTTTACATTTTCCTCTGTACTTTATACCTTCTAGTTATACTTTTAAAATAAATCTACCATATTGAAATTGGAAAATACTAAAATAATTTCAGAGTATTCTTTATTTACTATTCAAAATTCCATATAAAGATATTGTCTTAATTTATATAAAATTTAGTTTCTAACTAACTTGTCCTAAAGAGAACAAGGTAAGATTATGCCCTATGAATGGTGGCATGCTTGAAGGTATAGAGCATTTCAAAAAGGATGAATGATTTTACAGTTTTTTTAACAATGGTTATTTTTTTCTATTATAAAGAACACTATAGAATGATTACTTTGATTTCCAACTCATCAATTAAATGGCATAAAACAAATAAAAAATCATTACTCAAAACATCAAAGCAACTTTTTTTTTGAGACAGGGTTTCTCTGTGTAGTTTTGGTGCCTGTCCTGGATCTTGCTCCGTAGACCAGACTGGCCTCATAGAGATCTGCCTGGCTCTGCTTCCCAAGTGCTGGGATTTAAAGGTGTGTGCCACCACTGCCCAGCTCAAAATAACTTTTAATTCTCATTTTTGTATGAGTGTTTGACTTATACATTGTTAATGAAATAATGAGGTAGTCATTGTATTTGTTTATGACCTGGGAGTCCTTGGCATAAAAATGAATGAACTTACACAGAAGTTCACAATAACACACATAAAAGCCCTTCATTTTCTCATTCCTACTCTGTTATCCTAACTTTGGGACTTGTCGATTCCCAATCCATCAGAATGCTAGATGGGATGCTGAGGATGGTGTTATCATAAGTTTAAACCATGCATTTACTCTCAGTGAAATTTTAAGATGGTTAATGTTCTGTGATCTTTCTTTTTTAGAAATATCTAATACCTAATTTTTGAAGTTTCTCTGTAAAATAATAATTTTCTCCATTATAGATAGAATTATCTTACTGTTTCATATGAAAGAAAAATTTAATTATTATAGCTATTTAGACTGCATTTTCTTAATATAAATGCTCACACACCCCTTAAAAGAACTATGAAGTCAGGGTGAATGTGAAGAAGAAATTTATAATCCTTATATCTAACACTATGAATGAGGTTCATTATACTCTTTTACAATTGTTTTAAGTAAATTCATGTTCACATTTCTCAATAAAGCTTTAAAGCAAAATTGAAATCTTATGCCATACATGAAAATCAACATTGATTTTCATAAGGAAATATCATCTCTATACTTAAGAATTTAATTATAAATACTTAAATACATAAATAATTCATTGTTTTATACTTAGTAATTGTCATTTTGTCTTTGTTAAAAATACACATCAAATTTGGAATAACAAATGTAAAACTATTGAAATATACAAGGAATCAAAACAAGACTAACTTGTAGTTTTCACTAAAAGACATATTTTCTTTCACCCTCCTGCAAATCATTTTACTACAACATCCATGTAACATATTTATATGGTTCTATTTCTTTGTTTGAATGTTCTTTTTCCATTTAGGATACATTCTTAGAATCAGAATTTCTGAATTAAATATTTTGTATATTTTTAAAAATATTATCTTTGGTTCATTTTGCGCTTGTGTTGAGAGTAGGGAAACACATATATCCCAAAGCTGGTAGGCAGAGGTCAGAAAACAGTTTATAGGAGTTGATTCTTTCCATTCTTTGAGACCCAATGGTTGATCTCAGAAGACATATTATCCCCTTCAATTATCTCACTGGCTCTATTTTGAATGATTTTAAAGCTCTTGATTATTATGGTTTGATATATACAATGTCCACCTACAAAATAAATAGAAGGTTCTGAGTGCTGAGAAAGGTACAGAGGCGTGGAGTGTCCACTTTCTATCTCAAAGCAGTAATTTGGTAGACTAGTTTACTTTTATTCACAAAGACTTTCCTAAAGATGGACAAAATACTGTCTATATACTTGTGGTATGTTATACTAAAATATATTATATCAATATTCAATTTTATTATATAAACTTTTACAAAGCTAAATTAAATAGTTTTAAACAATCTGTAATTGTTATGGCCTAACTAAATATAAGATAGCAAATGCATATTTTTATTAATTTATAAACTGATACTGGTGATTAATACACAAAATTTTATAGCTAGTAATACTGTTGAAGCAAAAATGCTATAAGTGACTTTTATACTAAAGGAAAGTGGATTAGGGCCTGGCAGATGAAGGAGACCCACACACCCACCTGAGATCCCTTGCCATGTGTGGGAAGAAGAATCCACAGGCCTACAGGCACCTTGAGGGGCCAAGTGGTCGGGTACCATTATGGTGAACAAAAATATGGTGGAGTATGGGGGAAAGAGAGAGGCAGAACGGTTCATGTCCTATGGAGAGAGGCAGATCTGAAGAGAGGAAAAGGATGAGGAGTGAGCTGAGGTGGGTAAAATGCTTGCCATCTGAGGCCATGGTAATATATGGGCTTGGACTGCTGCAAAGGGCCATGTCTGGGGCCCGTGGCCCTGCCCCAGTCATGGTCTATGCTGATGTCCCTGGCTCTTGTCCCCTCACTGTGGTGAGAAAAGGGCAGCACAGAATTGAGTTTACTGCTTACTGGCTGCAGCACTCAAGAGAGCAGTACCTGTACCTCTCCTGGGTAGCACAGTAGAACTAATCCCTGGTAACAGGAACATGGGTGAGAAAGTCCCAAGAGGATGAACATGGAAGAGCTGTCCACCTGTCATCTTCCATGTGGTGGTAAGAGAGAGATGCTCTCCCTATCTCTTGCTGCCTTTGACAGGAGGGAGAGCTGACCCTGAGGTCATGAGAGCAGGAGAGCTGATCTTGCTCCTTATCGCTATAGAACTCCAGAGATCTGGCCCTGCCTCTTGCCTGGGCAGCACAGTAGAACTGACTCTGTCGGTGAGGGTGATGGCGAGCTGGCCCTGCAAGTGGGAGAGATGACCCTGCCCCCCATCCGCCATGTGGTAACCTGGGTGAGGGAAAGATGCCCTTTCCCTCCCCCCTCACCTCCTGTAGCAGGTGGAAGAGCTGGATTTGGGGGCATGAGAGTGGGAGAGCTAGCCCTGCCCATCACCATCTGCAGTACTCAGGAGCGTGGGCCTTGCACCTTGCCTGGGCAATGCAGTAGAGCTGGTCCTGGTTGTGTGGATGCAGGTGAGTCAGTCCCAAGGATGTGAGAGCAGAACTGTCCCTACCCCTTGCTGCCAGCTGCATTGGGTAAACTAGTCAGGTCAGTGCTGGAGCGCTCACCCTGGTGGTGAGGATGAGGGAGAGCTGATGGGCTTACCAACAGAGCTACCCTCCAGGGCTATGGATTGGCCCACCACAACATCCACCCCATCAGTTAAAGTGAAGCACACTAGAGCAGGTGAAGGGGCCAGTCCTGCAGATCCAAAGCTGAGAGATCTCCATGACACAGGGCAACAACAGGATATCCAACAGGAGTCCCAGTGAGGAGACAAGAACAGTAGGGTAACAAAAGCCAAAGGTCTCAAACCAGACCATAGACTCATTGCAATGAACACTTGTAAGTAAAGGTATATGAACTAAAGGGTATACTGTGTGACTCACTGGGCCACCCTACAGCATCCACAATAGGAGTTTTTTCATTTAAATTTTATTTTATTTCATTTTGTGAGGGAAGGTGCAAGGGTGGCTATGAAGGGATGGGAATGGGATCAAGATACATGATTTGAAGTCCACAAAGAATCAATAAAATTTTTTTAAGTAGCCTAAAATTAGATTATGGCAATAGCTGCACAATATTAAAGGGTGTTGAATGGGGGTGGGGGCAGAAGGGGAGCAGGAGGAGGGGTGGGAAGAACTGTGGCTCATATGTAATATGAAAAATAATTTTAAAATAAAATTGATTCCATGGGAAATTCAAGGCAAGTAATTATAACCTAAGCTAATGCATAGCTGTAATCTTAAATTGTGTACACTTCAGTGCCCTTGACTAAAACCAGTGCATGTGTATCATTTGATGAAAGCATCAAATACAGAGGTTGAAAGCAATCTTCTAAAATCTACCATAAAGTTTGAAGTTGACATTTATGGATATGGGTTGATAAACAATGAATTATTTTTTCTAGTGCTGTTAGTTGTCTGAGTCAGTGGGGATCAGTTGAAGCCAGTGACTTAATCCCTTGTAAAATTCTGTAAAAAAATTCTGTAAAGGATACCATTCTTTCCCCATGTGATGCTTCAGTGCTAGTCAATAAAAACAGAGTGAAGCCCTTTTGTTAGAAACAGACACAAAGAAATACACATACACACAGACAAATAAAGGAGTCAGCATTCAGACAGGAACAGATTCAGACTCATACAACAGATAGATAGAGTGGAAGACACAAGAAACATGGAGTCATGAATTCAAATCTGAGCTCACTCGGTTAAATTTCAAAATAAAATCTGTTGCTTTATATTTTATTAAAATTAATAAAAAGCAATTAGTTTTGTTGAAATAAACTTAAGACTTGAGACTGCTACCCTACTGTGTACTCAGCTTGTTTCTTTAACCTGTCTTTAATAGAATGACATTAACAATCTACCTTACTTGTCTTGGATTTTCTATGTAATCAGTTTATGTCCTAAGCTTTTATTTCTTTACTTAATGTGACACTAATGCATTACTAGAGACTCAGAGTTTATTGCTAATGTGTTTAATTTATGCAACTGTGTATTTGAGTGTGTGTGTGTGTGTGTGTGTGTGTGTGTGTGTGTGTGTTTGAGGTTGACATTGGATTTCTTCTTCAATAGGTCCCCACTTTAGTAAATAAGGCATAAAGTTAGGCTTTCTATTACCATGAAGAGACATCATGACCACAGTAATTCTTATAAAGGAAAAACATTTAATTGGGGTGGCTTACAGTTTCAGAGTTTTACTCCATTATCATGGTGGGACATGGAAATGTATAGGCAGACATGGTGCTGGAAAAGGAGCCGAGAGTCCTACATCTTGACCCTTAGCAGGAAGTGGTCAGAGTGTCACACTGAGGTAAGCTTGAGCAAAGAAGACCTCAAAGCCCACCAGCACAATGACACACTTCCTCCAACAAGGCCACAGTTTTTAGTGTCACTCCCTATGAGTTTATAGGTACCAGTTACATTCAAACCACAACAGTAGCTATGTAGCCATCAGTTAAGTAGACAAGTAAGACATTCCTGAGAGGAAAAGAACACAGCAGAGTGGAAACAGCACCAAGCTGGAAGTTTGATGTAAGTCAAAATTCTCATCCTTTGAGATATCACATAGAACATTGAAGATATTTCTTTAGGAACATTAGGCTCTAATCTCCCCATCCCCAGCAGGGTGCTGGAATCTAGAATTATATTATGCTATTTTATACTAATTTTGTTTCATATTATAATGGAAGTAGAGAACATTTTTCATACTCAGTCTAGAAAAGATTCACCTGGCAGGTGCTGAATTCTCCAGTTTTATGATGAAAGAAATATATTTTGACTTAAAAATGTAGAAAAGAATACTGATTTGTCATAGAATTATTTGGATGCCTTTGAATATTGAGGATGCCTCCCTTATAATCATCACACTATATTTTGACACATTTAAGTGGTTTGACTTGGACTTACCTGCACATTGAAAGACATGTACCAAAGAAAACATTTGCCTCCTCCTTCACTCACTAATAATGCCTTGCCAAACAGTATTCAATCCCTTTTGAATCTATTATTAAATGTCCTTTTCAATAGCAAGTTGTAAGACATTCCGTTTGTAAATGATTGTACTTTTCAGACTTGTCTGTGCTTCTTAGTTTCTTGAAAACATAACTGCACAGGTCACATTAATCCCAGTCTAAGTCCTGAAGCCCTGCTCTATAAAATACGCCAGACTTTATCAGTTCTTTCACACCAGTTGTTTTGGTTTTTCGAGACATGGTTTCTCTGTGTAGCTTTGGAGCCTGTCCTGGAACTCAATCTGTAGTCCAGGCTGGCCTTGAACTCACAGAGATCCACCTGGCTCTGCCTCTCAAGTGCTGGGATTAGAGGAATGAGCCACCACCACCTGGCTTCTTTCACACCAGTTTAATGGATTTGCTCAAATTTCTTGTCAATTATTTTTTTCACACCCTTCATACAGCAGAACTTCTTCCCCATGACCTCAGTCTGCGTTCATAAGAAGAAACAGTTGTGTACTTAGTATACTTGGTAAAAGCAAAATATAAAAGAAAATTCTCATGTTACAGCTTATGTATTGAGATTTCTGGCACACAATTTATTTATTTTTAGTCCTTTGTATGAATTATTTCAGGCAGTGATGTAATATTAAGTTGACATGTGGGCAGGATGTGCAATGTCCTTTTTCATACCATAATTCCAAAAGTCCATTTAATATATTTTCTTCATATTAAGGATGTAGCAGTAATAAACTGAGAAGAGGTAAAACTTGATCTTAGCCAAAAGGCTAATAATGATGCCAGTATACTTTTCTATCCATGCTAAGATTTTATGCATCCTATGTCAATTTGTGTACCCAGAAATCCAGTTGAGATTTTGGCCTCAAAGGAAAATCAGTTCCTCAAACCATCAAATTAATGTTCTGCCCCTGAGAATCAAAGACTATATTAATTGGATCTTTGGAATTATTTTTGAAACCCATGGGACTACTTTGGATCAATATATTATAAATCCCTCTACCTTGTTTCTATAATATATGGTACATACATATCCATAGATAATTATTTTCTGCATTTGGTAAGTAAAGATGTATCTTGAATGTTTGTGTGTTGTCTTATTACTTTAGAAAACATTTTTATTTCAAGAAGTGCCATTGACCATTCTATTCATATTTCTGTGTCACTAAAGAATCCAGATCATATGCATGTTCTTTAAATATACAGTTGGAGAACAGTTGGCTGTGTGTGCGATGCCTCAAGAGGAAGCTTTGTGGTTTTATATATTTAGCCCCTCACACACAATAACAGAGAGGCCATTGTTTAAACACCTGTGGTTCCATAAACTATTTTCATGAAAGATTTGATAACATAAAAATAAAAACCCAAAACTCCACACTTGTTCTAAGATAGTTGGATTTTTTATTGACTGTTTAAAGGCTACCTTTATAAGAAGAGACTTTCTAACATCAGAAAGTGGCTCATTTCATTTGCATCACTTTGCTATGATTGATAGTTACAGTGTAATGTGTGTTATAGGAATGGGAAGAGTTTGCTAACTGTTATAATCTCCTATAATGGAACAGAATAAAAATGCCACTTGTTTGTCCACATGAATAAGTGTGTGAACTGTCAATTGAAAGACTAATTTGGATTCTGAATCTGTTACATATTAAAAGACAAATTGTATATATTAAGTTCTCTCTAGATAACTAAAGTTAGGTGAGGCATCTATGACTTGTAGGTGAAAAGCAGCAGTTAATGTTATTTTTTTATCCTGTATCTGAAATGAGATATTATCACTGCTGAGAAAAGTGGGAAACCCAACATACATTACTTGGCCAACTTGCATGATAGAAGTAACTAGCTGCATTTCTTACTTTTGGGTTTACTTTATAATTTTTTTTTCAGAAAGCTTGGAACATATAATAAAAGTAGAACCTTTCAAAACACAGATGTATGCAAGGGGACAAGTTGATACTTATATGTAAGGAAGGAAGTTTGGAAAAAATGAATCAAAACTCATGTAAGCATGTGTGTATATGTGTGTGTGAGAGAGACAGAGAGAGACAAACAGAGAGGCAGAGAGAGACAGACAGAGGCAGACACAGAGACAGAGAGATAGAGAAGTAGATACAGAAAGAATGAAAGGGAGATATAACAAAAACATGCAGGGTGAAAAAATAACACAGCAAAGATGGGGTGTATACTGAGAAGAGTAACTGTTCCACAGATGAAAAGAAGGCATTGCTCACATTTCTTGTCACTTTCAAGTTGCAAGGTGTAAGAAAATGACCTCCCTAAATCATACTGCAGGGATGGATTTCATTCTTGTGGGACTCACACACAGCCCGGTGTTGGGGAGGATCCTCTTTGTGGTGTTTCTGCTCATCTTTGTCATCACACTGGCAGGAAATCTGTGCATGATTATGCTCATCAGGACCAATTCCCACCTACAAACGCCCATGTACTTCTTCCTTGGGCACCTCTCCTTTGTAGACATTTGCTACTCTTCCAATGTTACTCCCCACATGCTGCATGGTTTCATCTCTGACCAGAAGACAATCTCCTATGCTGGATGTTTCACCCAGTGTCTCCTCTTCATTGCTCTGGTGATTACTGAGTTTTATATCCTTGCTTCAATGGCGCTGGACCGCTATGTGGCCATTTGCAGTCCTCTGCATTACAGTACCAGGATGTCCAAGAATGTCTGTGTCTCTCTAGTCACATTCCCTTATGTTTTTGGCTTCGTGAATGGACTCTCTCAGACTCTGCTCACTTTCCACTTGTCTTTCTGTGGCTCCCATGAAATCAACCACTTCTACTGTGCAGACCCTCCTCTCATCATGCTAGCTTGCTCTGACACTCATGTCAAAAAGATGGCCATGTTTGTGGTAGCTGGTTTCACTCTCTCAAGTTCTCTCACTATCATTCTTCTGTCTTACCTTTATATTTTTGCAGCCATCTTGAGGATCCGTTCTGCTGAAGGAAGGAAAAAAGCTTTTTCTACGTGTGGTTCCCACATGACAACTGTCACCATATTTTATGGAACCCTTTTCTGCATGTACTTAAGACCTCCGTCAGAGAAGTCTGTAGAGGAGTCCAAAGTAATTGCTGTCTTTTACACCTTTTTGAGCCCAATGTTGAACCCCTTGATCTATAGCCTAAGGAACAAAGATGTCATCAATGCCATGAAACAGGTGATTAAAGGAAAGCTCTTTCAATAAATGTCAATTTGTGCATGTGTTTAGTTGAACTCACTCTGTGTCTATTTAAACTAAGCTATTTTAAGCAACCCATTTGCCTCTGCATTATGACTATTTTCAACCTGTTTCTCATTTGTTAATTGTCCACATTTATTCTTGAAATTGATATCTTTGGGGGAAACATTTGGTAAAATAAATAATGCAGACATTGTGAAATACCCTCTTTAACAGAAAAACTACAAATAGGCTTCACTTAGTGTTCAATGACTCCATACAAAGTCTTGCTTTTATGTACATGTATATGATCACAAATCTATGATCCTTGTAATCCTTACAGTCTATCTTGTTTGAACAATGTGGTTAAAAACATAAGCCAAAAATATTTGTTTGAGTCATTAGATCACTTCTGATGCAATGTCTAGGATAAAGAATTTGGTCCAATGTCTAAATAATTAGTTGGACATTCTTGTAAACATTAAAGATCTAGATCACCATCCCAAAATTTCTGTTAGTTTTCTCAAAACATAGCATTTGATAAAATCATCCCATCTGTTAAGTAGGACTAGGAATCTTCTCCAAGTTTGGAAATATTCTCTTGAATGACATCTATTTATATATTGATAAGAGTATTAATAAGATTCATCCAGCTTTATGTTCTGCATAATTTTCAGTACAATCACTTGCATTTAGAATTCGGTGATTTGGAACAATAGGGTGTATTTATTGACTTCTATGTACTTTTTTCCACCCATTGGTGGAAACATGTCTGTAGGAGTGAGTGTAATCTTATTGTTCTTGAGATTTAAAGTTAGTGAAATCTTGTTTGTGATAACTTCTAATTTTAATGAAAATATAATTATATCTTTGCCCTCCTTCCTTTCCTCCCTCCAACTCCTTCCATTCCATGCCCTTGACTCCCTCTTAAATTATGGCCTCTTTATCTTTGATTATTATTATGGGACAAGAATATAATCACAGAAGAGCCAGATTCAATGAAATCTGATTTCATAGATAAAGTGTAGGACAAAAATCTTTTAGCGACAGAAACAATAGCAGAAGTGGCAAGGTAAAGACCTATATTCTCCATTCATCTTAACTCATTCGTTATTGGAGAGCTAGACTGCTGTATAGTAAAACATATATAGTTAGCTTTCCTTAAATTCCCTTAAATATTTGATTCTTTAATGTTTTCATTAAATGTCAACACAGAAATTCTATAGGAATCTTTGCTGCAAAATGTAGAGCAGATTTTTGCAGAAAATAAATCATCTTTAGTTTCTGTAAAGCTTGATCATTTTGGAGTCTTGGTTCACTGAATAAGTCTAAAGTTCTGTCAGATTTCTCTTTTAGAAGCAATACTCTAAGAAAAGAGAGATGACTTGGGTCATTGATATATAATAATTATATTTAAGAGGCATGTGATTTATCAGTAATATTATGACACAGTGGGATTTAAAAATGTGATCTGTGGTGACAGCAATGGAGGACAGGTGTTTAGAAGAGTAATGCAATGGCAAAGACTCATTTTGTAATGTGATCCCTTGTCCTACTTCATTTTTATGGCAAGTTATTTATTCTGTGATATTTTCACCAATCTTTGCAGTGTTGCTTCCATTTACAGCCATGAAAATGATTTGATGTCCAGATTATAATTCTTTTTGATGTATATATTTTTAATAATTGCAAAATACACATTGAATTAGCTAAATAATTCTATATTCATTTTAAAATATTTTTTTGATATTATAATATAGTTTCATAATTTTCCCCTTCCCATTCCTCTTTACAAATCCTCCCATGAACTCACTCCTTGATCTTTTTCACATTCATGTCCTCTTTTTTATTATTGTTACACACACACACACACACACACACACACACACACACATTCCTACATACATAAACACAACCTACTAAGTCTGTATAATTACCTGTAAGTATACATTCTCAGGGCTGCCTATTTCATATTGAACATTCATTTTTTAAATTTTGTCTTAGAGAAATCCACCTTTCTTTCAGACATGTCACCTTTCTTAGTTCAAGTGGTTGACCTAATTTTAGTCTTTATATATATTTTTATTTACATTTATAATTGAATTGTTTGTTTCATTACATAGTGTGAGTGTTAGGTGAATGGCATTTCAGCAGTTCTTTTAAAATATGATAAAACATGAATCATTAAGCATAAAAATATTTGTGAAATTTAACAATATAGTTGCTGCTTTTCACATTATTCATTTTAATCATAAAAATGAAATAGTAAAGTATAATTATTTTTATTCTTTTTTTTTAAAAAAAAAATCCAATGATGTTTGTTCACACAACTTTGACTTTCTATTTAGAACAGTGATTCTCAGCCTGTGCATTGAGACTCTTTTGGGGTCACATGTAAGATATACTGCATATCAGATATCTACATTGTTTTATAACAGCAGCAAAATTACAGTTATGAAGCAGCAACAAAAATAATATTATGGTTGGGGTTACCACAACATGAGGAACTGTATTAGAGTTGCAGCATTAGGGAGGGTGAGAACCATTGATTTAGGATATACTACAAAGAGTAGAATTGATGGATTCAATAGTACATGAACATACATGTCTATATGTCTTTCTTGTCCCTTTTCTTTGATTTTTTTCTGTTTGTTTGTTTTGTCATATTTTGGTGTGTTTGTTTTTGTTTTATATTATTATTGGTCTTTAGCTGCCTATTTATTTTGTAAAGAAATACAGAAAGGGTATGAATTCAGATGCTACAGGAAGATCTTGGAGCTGGGGGACCATAATCAGAATATACTGTTTAAAAAATATGAAGGACGGGAGAGCATTCTCCTCTAGACCTGGATGAGGCACTGACAACACCCAAATACCAATTTCCTACACAAAGAGATTCTTTATTAAGCAAGTCGAAGAAAAAAGATGGCTGAATCTGAATCGGGCAAAAGCAGCAGCCAATAGCTTAGCAGCTGTAATTTTAAATGCCAAAAAGAAGAGATCTGTGTTAGAATGAGCTAGGATGGTTTGGTAAATTCTGATTGGGCATGCTCATTTGTGTAGCCAAATGGGGATTTCTGATTGCTTGACCTTGATGTTTTAATAGTTAGATCTTGCTGATCAGCCTCAGAAAGGAGTCAGGTATATGAAAGTGGTCAAGTGAGAGAACAGACCTTGGTGGCTAGTGCCAAGAATGGATTCTAATTGTTTAGCGAGGGAGAGGGAAGCAGGGAGGGCAAGACCCGCTGGTGCCATGTTTGCCATGCTTGGCCTGCTACAGTCCTTCAAAATAAATTTTAAATAGAGGAAAAATAAAGTCAGAGTGTAATGCCATCTCAAAAAATAAAAATAAACAAATACTTTAAAAATTTTAAAATCCATGCTGATTTCTTCTGGAGGGAATTATCTTTCAGAAAGTAACTAACAATTGATACTTATGAGTAATGCTTGATCCAAGTGCTCGTATACCTCTCGTCAGCATCAGGGAATACTACTTAATATTGTCTGTTACTTTTGCAGATAATTTCTGTTTAGTAACTGGTTAGAAGCAGAAACATGTATATATAGAGATCCTTTTGAAGGTGGAGAAAATGTTACCTAAATATTACAAAGAATTTATATGCTAAAATGTGTTGTATGGTCACCACATGAATGGACATCATGTTAATAAAATCCAAATAATATATTGTAACTCATCTTGGGTCAAAAATGGGGTCACTCAATACAGACTTACAAAGTAAAAGGAAGAGCCTAAATGCTGACAAATCAAGTAGAGAGACATTATCAAGCAAGAGTAAGTTCAGGATACAGTTTAACCACAAGAAATGATGTCTGGAATTGCATTTCTTGTCAATCAGCTCTTCCAACAACTTTCAGATCTATAATGTCAATTATATTCTTTCTCAATCCCAAATTATGCACTCTAAAACATATTCTTATCATTCCAAAAAACCATTCAATCAAAACAAATCAGAGTATTGTTAGAACATCTTTAATTTAAAATTGGGGAGATTTTATATATGCGTGTTGTATTTATATAATTTCCACCTCTTCCTCTCCTCCCCTCCTTCTCAAACTCACAGCTTCTATTAAAATTGAAGGTGTATTTTTCTTTAATGGGAAACTGTAGGTGCTGAACTTTTCTCCACTTTGCAGAGGTTTCTTATGAATATTCTTTTTAGAGCCTGTTTCACATCCTTGTTCCTCAGGCTATAAATAAATGGATTCACCATGGGACTCACAAAAATACAAAACACCGCCACAATTTTGCCTTGCTCAACAGACCTCTCATTTGCTGGTCTCAGATACATGCAGAAGAGGGACCCATAGAACATAGTGACAGCTGTCAGGTGTGAGCCACATGTGGAGAAAGCCTTTCTCTGCCCTTCACTGGAACGGATCCTCATGATGGTGATGAAGATAAAAATGTAGGAGATGAGAATGATGAGAAGGGAACCTGTGAGATTAATCCCAGCTGACACAAACAGGGCGGTTTGCTTGATATAAGTGTCAGAACATGTTAACATCAAGAGGGGCGGGTCAGCACAGTAGAAATGGTTGATGGTGTTGGGTCCACAAAAGGATAGACGTGAGGTCAATATCACCTGCATTGTGCCCACCATAGAACCCCAGATGTAGGGAAAAGTGACCAGGCAAATACAAACTGGACGGGACATTTTCGTACTATAATGCAGGGGGTTGCAAATTGCCATGTACCTGTCATAGGCCATGGCACCAAGCATGTAATATTCAGTTAAGAGCAGCGTGACAAAAATGAAGCACTGAGCCAGACACCCAATGTAAGAAATGGTTTTCTTCTCAGATAGAAAGTTGACTAGCATCTGAGGAGAGACATTGGTAGAATAAAAAATGTCCACACATGCCAAGTGGGTCAGGAAAAAATACATGGGGGTTTGCAGCCGGGGAGTGAACCTGATTAATAAGATCATGCCAAAGTTCCCTGTCAGTGTGATGAGGTAAACCATGAGAAATACCATGAAGAGAATCGGTTGCAGTTCTGGTCGCGTGCTAAGTCCCAGAAGAATGAACTCAGTGGCCTCAGTGCCATTGTGCTTTGTGCCTGAGTACACCTTCATAGTCCCTAATAGAAAAACAAGTAAGAAATATTAATTAAATTATTTGTAAAAACCCACATCAGTTTTTACTCAACAAAATGCTCCTTAGGAGTGTGTATGGGAATTATTAAAAGAAGCTCTCTGAATAGCTGATCAACAGAGAAGACCTTCGATGGAATGTAGTCTGGTTACAATTTCATGTGGCTTACCCTAGGATCTATCGCCCTCTGTATCAGATTTAACATTTTGATAAACTGATAAAATCCTTTGGAATGTATAACTTGTCACCTTTTTCTCTACCCATGTGAAAAGCCAAGAATTACCGGTATCAGTCAGCATCTGAGGCCTACAGATGAGATTCCTCTGCCTGATGTAATTGCCCACTTATGTTTCCACCAACATATTTTTTTAAAATGCCTTGACTTATAGCTTCTTTTGTTCTGTTACTCTAAAAATTCCAGGAAGTTGCTCCTATATTGAACATTGTATTTGAGAACTGAATATATACATATATGTGTGTGTGTTAACAAAAGAGAAGTTTAAAATTACTTCCAAAATTGAAGAACTGAGATGTTCTTATCTTTGTTTTACTGTGTTGATTACAACATGCAATCTCTGAGAGTTTGCAGAACTTGAACCATGCTGCTATGGCTGCTAAACAACTTCTTCCAGAAGTCTGCCATAGTACAAGGGACTTGGCTTCACTCTTGGTATTTCCAATGAGGAACTTGGTCTCCTGCTCTTCAAATGTAGCTCCTGCAGTAGGTGAGTAATGGAATGAGGCCATTGGATGATCATCCAGAGACTGTGTGGTTACTGTCAATAAAGAGAAACTGGAAATTTTGAAAACCAAGTAGCTGTTTAGATTCTGCCATCCATACGTCTAAGTTCCACTTCTACTGAAATGATTATTTATTTATGTTTTGATCTGTGATTCTCTATCCAGCTATTAGTTGTTGCATAAGGGCAAAAACATAGTTTGTATTATTTCTTAGAACATGAACAAGTGCCTGGATCATAGACCATATTACATACATCATTACTTGAATCAATGAGGACATTTGTTGGCATGGAAAACTGATTTTTTTTTCCTGAGCATGCAGATTTCTTATCTCTCTGACATTACTAGGGTATGAATATCTGAAAATACTTATTATCAAGTGAAGAATGTATTAAGAGGAATCAAAATTAAAGAAAGAAGGAGCAACTAGGAATTTACTTAAATAATAAAGCTGGTTCTGGTGGGGTATGATCTAATCCTTGTAATTAATCCTTAACTGTGGTGGTAATCTAATTGTACAGAATTATTATTTTGATTGTATGTTAATAAATAAAGTTGTCTGGGGGTCAGAGCTATTAGAGCCATAGCAAGAGTGTGGCGGTGGTGGCACACGCCTTTAATCCCATAGATATCTGTGTGTTCAGGGTCAGAGCTATTAGAGCCATAGCAAGAGTGTGGCAGTGGTGGCACACACCTTTAATCCCATAAGATCTCTGTGTGTTCAGGGATACAGCCAGCATTGGAGACATATGCCTTTAAGACCTAGGGGGCTGTACATTCAGACAGTGACGAGGCAGTCATGTGTTTGGGTTTACAACCAATGAGAAGGCAGAACAACATACTATAAAAAAACAAACCGACAGGAAGTAGGTCTCTTTTTCGCGAAGCTGGGACAGCAGAAGGAAGGGTGAGATTTAGCTCTGAGCTCTGACCTCTCGGCTTTCTCTTTTACATTGTTTCTGTGTTTCTTATTTAATAAGACGGTTGGTTACATCTACACTTAACTTTTTCTTTTTCTTTTTTTTTTTACTCCCCTAAACAAGTTTATTTGACCCATCTGCACCAATGTGCTTGATCACATGTGGGCAGTTGGTTCACAGGCTGGAGGTACATCAGGATGCATTTTATTAATTAATTAATTAATTAATTATTCTATTATCTGCTTGTTACAGTATAAATTCTTATCCTAATAGTGAAATGTTTCATTGAGGCTTGCACAGTAATTGAGCAAAACCAAAACTTATAAGCCACAGTCATCCTAGGGTCCCCCCCTCCTATATAGCCTCCCTGGTTCTGTGGGTTGCAGTCTGATTGTTCTTTGCTTTATATCCAGAATCCACTTATGAGTGAGTATATACCATATTTGGGTTTGGGTTACCTCACTCAGGATGATATTTTCTAGTTCCATCTATTTGCCTGCAATTTCATGCTGTCATTGTTTTTCTTTGTTAAGTAGTATTCCATTGTGTATATGTGTATATATTCCATGTGTATTACATGCAGTAAAACTCTCAGTCACCATGGACAGAGTAAACAAAATATTCCATGATCAAACCAGATTTAAACAACACCTGTCCACAAATCCAGCCCTATAGAGAGCACTAGAAGGAACAATCCAACCTAAAGAAGCTAAACACACCCATGAAAACTCAGGCAATAGATAATCCCACACCAGCAAATACCAAAGAAGGAAAATGCAATACTACCACAAAAATAACAGGAATTAACAATCACTGGTCATTAATATCCATCAATATCAATGGTCTCAAGTCACCTATAAAGAGACACAGACTAACAGAATGGATAAGAAAACAGGATCCATACTTCTGCTGCATATAGGAAACACAACTTAACTTCAAAGACAGACACTAACCCAGAGAAAAGGCTTTCCAATCAAATGGACCTAAGAAGCAAGCTGGTGTAGCTATCCTAATATCTAATAAAATAGACTTCAAACTAAAGTCAATCAAAAGAGATCAGGATGGATATTACATATTTATCACAGGAAAAATCCACCTAGATGAAGTCTCAATTCTGAACATTTATGCCCCAAATACAAAGGCACCTAAATTCATAAAAGAAACATTACTAAAGCTTAAATCGCACATCAAACCCCATACATTAGTAGTGGGAGATTTCAACACACCACTGTCACCAATGGACAGATCTACCAGACTGAAACTTAACAGAGAAATAAAGGACCTAACAGATGTTATGACTCAAATGGACTTAATAGATATCTACAGAACATTCCATCCTAACACAAAATGATTATACCTTCTTCTCAGCCCTCATGGAACCTTCTCAAAAATTGATCACATGCTTGGTCACAAAGCAAATCTCAACAGATACAAAAACATTGGAATAACCTCCTGTATCTTATCAGACCACCATGCCTTAAAGTAAGATTTCAATAAAAACAAAAGTTACAGAAAGCCTACAATATCACGGAAACTGAATAATGCTCACCTGAAACACCAATGAATCAAGGAAGAAATAAAGAAAGAAATTAAAGATTTCCTAGAATTCAATTAAAATGAAATTGCAACATACCCAAACTTATGGGACACTATGAAAGCAGTGCTAAGAGGAAAATTCAGAGCTCTAATCTTTTTTCATTTTAGACTACTAGAAAGAAATTAAAGCTGAATCTGGATTAAAATGTAATCTACCTTTCATCACTGTATGACATTCCAGAAGTTCAGGGGGAAAGATAGAGTATACATTTTTTTCAACCATAACTACTCTCTTGTTTCACTAAAATCATATATTCACATTTAGACCCATGGTTATCAACCAGAAGGTAGGTCTAGAGCTGAGTCCTAGCCCCATCCATGGTGGATGCCAACAAAGAATGAGATCCTTAGCAAGTTTCTATGTGATTGTGTTACATAAGAATGGATCAAAAATTGCCTTTCATATTTGAGATAACCCATTTGAATGAATACAGTTTTGGTTGATAGCATTAGGTGCCCTTATTCTGGAAGTTTATGGTTTCTCTTTTTAGTGTATTTTAATACACCATTAAATGCTAGAATAATCTCCCCTAATATAAAATTTCTGTCATCAATGTTTATCATTGTATCAATGTATATCATAAAATTTTTCTCCCTGAATTCAGAAATAAAAAAATTAAAACATAAAGAGACCCTATAGTATTCTGTTGCCTCTAGAATGTTTGAACAGAGTATCCTTTTGATATACTTTGGTGTGGGCCTCCAGGACATGAATAAATAACACTGTTAAGACACTCTCTTCATTCAGTGTGATTTCTTCATTATAAGATGATTAGAGGTAAATGGGAGAATGTAATAGATAGTGATATTCAATAAAATATAATAATTAAACACATAAATTATTCCAGCTTCATTAAAAACACTCCAGTTATGCTTTGGTATAAGAATTAAATCTCTGTGCATAATGTCAGGGTGGTAGCATCCCAGGCCAACTCCCAGCTTCAGAGAATATGTTTTTGAGAATTTTAACAAAAGTAGGTGATTCAGCTTAAAGGGTGAGATCTGTAAGCATTGAGAAGGGTGACAAACAAGCCTTGTTTGATAGCTTAGACCTGCAATATCAGCACTGAGGAGAATGTGGCAAAAAGATGCTACCAATTTTTTACAAGCCTGGGCTATGAGCATGTATTTGGTCAAAACATTGTTCACTTGTCTAGAAGATCCTGGGTTCAACCATGTCATCATGTTTCAGCATAAGCCATCATGAGAAGAGCTTTTTGCAATGAGGAAGGAAACATTTTCACCATTTGTTTCTCTCCTCAGTTTTACCCAACTCTCTTAACACCTCCTTTCTTAATAGAAAGTTACAAAATAATTAAATGCATGTGGAGTGGGAATATACTTTCTTGTGCCAGATTCTATGGTTCTGATTTTTGAGTAGCTAAAATGTCAGTACAAAAATTACCACACTGAGGAACTAGAACTCAGCACAGAAAAGGGCTCTAAACCTGGACTACAGCAAGGATGGTTACAGAACCTGTTTATCATCCATCAGTTGTCAGCTCAGCTTCCTTCTGCATGGGAGAATCAGGGTCTGTCTGCCTACAGTTTCATTTCATTATAAAAATTCTTAAGGTCACTAGTCATTCTATTTATGTTTGGAAAAGGAAAATAATAAGAAATCAAATACTATCTCCTCTGAGTTTTTGATCATCTGGACAATCAGACTTACCTATGGAGAGACAATGGTTTCTGATTGTCACCAAAGGTGGGAGAATTTATATCTGAGCAATTAACCTTGGGGACAAAGATATCCCTAAGTATTAATCAAGAAATTGTCAGGGGAAATCAGTAAGGTTCCCTTTATAGTTATTTACACTTGAAACATCTCCACGTGTAAGAATCTTAATTTATGATTTAATTTATGTAGAACTGAATGGTATTGTAAAAAAGGAAAAAAATAAGTATATTCTTCTTAAAGTAAATTTGATTTGGATTATATACAGGTATAAACACATTCCTAACTGCAAATATTTCATAAAAATAATTTAAATTTGTCATTAAATGTTTGGAGTCTCTTCAAATAAATAAAAAAAATATGTGGATTGGTTTTGGTATCTAGGCTAACATAAGGGCCAACTTAAAGATTTATCTCTCTCCCAATATTTTTTAAGATCAGAAAATCTTTCATTACCCCATTCATCAACCCCTCACAAAGAATTGTGATTTTTGTCTCCTGAGTTTCTCTAGTGTTTTTCTCCATTTGGTAGTGTTTTTGCCCTTCTGTAATTTCCTACTTGCTTTAATTCTCTATAAATGTTATGAAAATAGAATTAATATCAATTTTATCTTGATATCCTCTGTAGAGATAAACATAAAAATTTATATATGCAATTAGTGTTTAATGAATACACATTAAATTAGTAAATAGATGTGATAATTATTTTATTTAAAATTGGCTCAAATAATAATATGTTTGGTGTATAAATATGAACCATTTATACAAGGATATATTTATAATTTCAAGGAATTACTGATTAATAGACTATTTCCTCCATACATATAATTAAAATCTGATTAAAGCTCTGGAATTTATGGACCAGACTTTAAATAATATGCTTATTATGCATTTTTATTGTTCTTTTAGAGTAATAATATACATTCCTATAACTAAGATAGTCTTCCACACCTGAATTTCATTCACCATTAGTGCTTGACATTTAAAAGATGTAGATTATTATTGCTGTGGGATGTTCTGTATGGCAAATGTGTTGCTCTGATTGGTTAGTACATAAAACACTGATTGGTCAGTAGTCAGGCAGGAGGAAGTATAAGCGGGACAAGGAGGAGAAGAATTCTGGGAAGTGGAAGGCTGAGTCAGAGTTACTGCCAGCTGCCGCCAGGACAAGTAGCATGTGAAAATGCCAGTAAGCCACGAGCCACATGGCAAGGTGTAGATTTATGGAAATGGATTAATTTAAGCTATAAGGACAGTTAGCAAGAAGCCTGCCACAGCCATATAGTTAGTAAGCAATATAAGTCTCTGTTTACTTGTTTGGGTCTGAGCGGCTGTGGGACTGGCGGGTGACAAAGATTTGCCTGACTGTGGGTAAGGCAGGAAAACTCTAGCTACAATTATAGAAAGGAAAAAATTTAAATATATAGACTATTCCATTATCACAAACATACTAATGTGTAGGAAAGGAAAAGCAAAGCATGGTTGATGCCTCCAGGTGGATATCAACTTGGTTCTGTGACTCAAGAATGTGGTATCTTCTTCAGTAAGGTCTTATCCTCAAGTTTTAAAAGGTAACTAAAGCAATAGCAATAGTCTGTACTGGTTGGAGGTTTATGGAATCTCACTGGCCAATAACTACAAAACAAATACCCCATTCCTGTCACTGGGATTTTATTTGTTAGCCTCTGGTGTCTAGTAGGGGTGTTATTGCCCTGTTACAGGGCAATTCCATTTTAACTCTTGTTAAGTGTATGCATATATACATATATATTTACATATAGATAAATATGTATATATATATATATAATATTGTATGTGCATAATATAATGTGTGTATTCTTTCTTTTAGTTTTGGGACTACAATATAATTATATCATTTCTCCTTTTCCCTTTCCTCCCTCCAAATCATCCTGTATATTATTATATGCTTTTTTTTTTCAATTCGTGGCTGCTTTTTTCATTAGTTGTAAATTACACAAACACACACACACACACACACACATATACATATACAAATACATGTACATATATATATATATTCCTAACTATAACCTGCTCAGTCTGTATAATGTTACTTGAAAGCATGTTTTCAGTGCTGACCACTCTGTATTGGATAACTATTCACTGGTGAAGAGTATTTCTCCTGCCCTAAGCATTTCTTAGCTGCTTGTGGTTCTTTATGTTGGATTGAGGCCTTGAAACAGACAGTGGTGATTACAGAAAATCATAACCAATCAATGTGCAGTTGTAGAGCCTAGTCCAAAATGGACACATTATCAAAAACAAACAAAAAACAAACAAAAAACCAAAACATCCTGTATCTAAGGTTCAGAGTCCATTATAGAAGAGGGGGTAGAGAGATTATAAGGTCCAGAGAATTATGGGGCTTGCTGTGAGATTGTGTCTCCTAGTAATGTTAGAAGATACTCCCATAAAGTCTCACCACCAATAAAATGCATATATGTTTCTAGGAGGCTTCAATAGTAGAATAAGTCTAAGGACAAAATATCCCAAAGTACCCTAATGCATGCATTGGCTATGTATCAACTTGTTGGGTAATTACAGCAAAGTGATTTTCAGATTCAGGTTATTTTAAAAGTTCATAATTGTGCATCTGTCATTGATGGTGCTCTGTTTGCAAATTTCAAATTTCATATATGAGCAAGAGAATAGTTATGAGCTTATACCTGAAATGTTATGCCACAGAGTTAATTCCACATAGTAGACTCCTTAACCTATCAACCCTATGAAGACTTTGGTGGATATGGGTGACTAGGAATGCCAGGAAGACTATCTAGCCAAAAGACACATGATTTTGAGATGTTCCTGTCATGATGGGTGACAGCAGGACAAACAAAAGTCAGGTACATTAGGAGCCAGAATGGTAGTGTTTTGTTTCATTTTGTTTTTATTGAGACATGGTTTCTTTGTGTAGCTTTGGCTATCCAGGAGACCAGGCTGGTCTCTTTCTCCTGAGTTCTGGGATTAAAGCATGCACACAGACCCAGAGAGGCAAAGTAATGAGGAGTCAGTGAGGGTCACATAAATCTCCCTGGAAAAGGAAATAGAATATATTTTTGTGGATGGACTAGGGGTTGGTAAGGATGGGAATAGGAGGGATCAAGTATGTGTGTGTGTGTGTGTGTGTGTGTGCGCGCGCGCGCGCGCGCGCGCAAGCATGTAATGTAAAGAGAGAGTGAGAGTACTGGGGGAGATGACTGAAACTTGTCTAAACCTAGTGCAGTGGAAACTCCTTGGAATATACAAGGGTAACACTAGTGAATACTCCTAGTAATGGAGGATATAGAACCTAACTGGCCATCTTATGTAACCAGGCAGTCTTCTAGTGATTTGACTGGGAGATCAACCCAGTCCCAAAACCTTTGGCCTCCAATTTGTCCTGCCTGCTAGGTTTGCTTGGGTAATGGTGGAGTGGAACTTGTAGGAGTGGCCAACTAATGACTGGTCCAACTTGAGTCGCATGCCTCAAGAGGAAACACATGCCTGACACTGCCTGGTTGGCGGCCAGGAACCAGAGGATAGATAGCCCAGAGACCTAGGAAAGAAACAAACATGACTGGAGGACTCTGCAGAAGAGGGGGAAGAAGGATTATAGGAATGAGAGGGGTTGAGGACCCCACAAGAACATGGCCCACAGAATCAACTAAGCAGAGATCATAGAGGCTCACAGAGACTGAAGCAGCAGGCACCAGTCCTTCATAGGTCTACGCCAGGTCTTCTCTGTATATGTTATGACTGTTAGCTTGGTATTCTTGTGGGAGTCCCAACAATGGGATTGGGGCAGTCTCTAACTCTTTTGCCTGCTCTTAGGACACTTTTCTCCCAACTCATTTCCTTGTCCAGCCTTGATATGAGCTATGTGCCTAGTCTTTTTGTAACTTGTTACAGAGTCTTCAGTTGATATCCCTGGGAGGCCTCCTCTTTTCTTAAGGGAAATGGAGAAGTGGTCTGGGGGAGAGTGGAGGTGGGGAGAACTGGGAGGAGTAGAGGGAGGGGAAACTTTGTCAGTATGTAACTATGAGAGATGGATTTTTTAAAAAGTAGCCAGAATGGAGCAAAAGATAATGGATTCAGATGTAACTGATCATTTACAAGTCAGAGAAGCTCCACAAGTCATAGAAAGAGGAACAGGCTAGAATATCCATGACTAGAAATGCACCTAAAGTAAAAACCAAGGAGATTACTTCAGTTAACGTTTGTTTTAACCTAAAATCTTCTTTTGAAAAGATGGCTTTTTTATTTTTTTCTTTCTTGATTTTTTTATTTTACTTTATAATTTAATTTAATTTTACGTATCAGCCACAGATTCCCTTGATCTCCCCCCTCCACCCACAAGGCTGAACTCAATCCTCAGGGGAGTCTTTGCCCTGGAGGAGATGAGAATGGGGGGTGGGCTGGTGGCAAGATGGCTTTTTTATTTGCTATGTATTTATCTATTTTATGACTTTCATGATTAAGATATACATTTATATATCATATACATACATACATCTGTCTATATTATCTATAGCTGTCTAAAGATGGCTTTTTAAAAGCCACATAGGTGTTGAGACTCAAACCTGGGTTCTCTGAAAGAGCAGCTAGCATTAACCACTGAACAATTTCTACATTCCCTACATGATATTCTTTCAAATTATGCTTTTATGTAAAACAAAGTCAACATGAGTGCATTATTGAGACAGATTAATTTTTAAAATGTGTGTTTGTGTGTGTGTGTGTGTGTGTGTGTGTGTGTGTGTTTTTCTGGTGCTCATGGAGGCCAAAAGATGGCATCAGATGTCCTAGAGCTGGAGTTACAGGAAGTTGTGAGATACCCAATATAGGTGCTGGGAATTAACTCATATTCTATGCAAGACAAGTATGAACTCTTAACTGCTGGACTGCCTCTCCAGTCTGCAAAAGTATTTGTCAAATTTGACAATATTTTAAAAGACTTATTCTAATGAGTGTATGGGATATGAATTCAGAGTAAATATGCTAGATAAACTAATGAAATATATTATCAGGTGGGTTAGAAATATGTTGAACAAAAATTGCTTTTGTTTTTCTTTTCTTTGAGACATGGTTCCTATGTGTAGCCCTGGCTGTGCTGGAACTGGTTCTGTAGATCAGGCTGAAGTCACAGAGATCCACTTGCCTCTGCCTCCCAAGTAATAGGATTAAAGGCAAGTGTCACTATCACCTGACCAAAAAAAAATTGCTTTTCAATATCCACTTGTTTTCACCTTTCAGGAAAACATCAGCTCATTGAATTTGATGAATAACCAGAGTTAACAAAGATCTTATCCTTTCTAGTAATGGTAGCTATCATTTTTCATATTTCCTTTGCTGTTTGCTTTTTATATAGACTTTAAAAACACTTTTAAAAACCAGAGGCAGGACATATACACATATCTCTTGCACATGTATGACTCAAAGTTCAGGGCTAAACAACCCTACACAAAGAACTGTAGATAACTGAGGAATGTTGTGAATAAGAGTAGTGGTCTTCCCCAGGGAAGACAACATCATGGGGTTGTCTACTGCCAAACGGTCAGCTCTGCAAATATTCACAAAGATAGCATTTTATTTACTGAACAGATGTATATTAATGCATAGTGCATTCTATATTTTTTAAAAATTATTTTATGTGTTGCTGTGTTTTGTTCATATATATGTCTGTATGCCATGTGAATTCATGGTGCCTATGAATGCCTATATTCAGAATTGGACATCAGATCCCCTGAAACTGGAGTTACAGGTAGTTGTGAGGCACTGTGTGGGTTCTGGAAATCAAACCTGGATCCTCTGCAAGAACAAGTTCTCTTACACATGAAAATATTTCTACAGCACATCCCTGTTGTAGAATATTATTTTAAGATATGTTACATTTGTTTATGCTGTGGAACATTTGTTTAATGATGCAAAGATGTGTTGCATTCTTTTATGCCGCATTTGTTTAACTCTGTGAAGCTGTGTTACTTTGCCTGTCTAAATACCTGATGATTTAATAAGAGCTGAATGGCCAATAGCAAGGCAGGAGAAAGGACAGGTAGAACTGGTAGGCAGAGAGAAAAAATAAAAGGAGAAATCTGGGGGAAAAAGAGCAAGGGAATGAGAAGAGAAGAATGCTAGGGGCCAGCCACCCAGCCATACAGTCAGCCACAGAGTAAGAGTGAAAGTAAGATATACAGAATAAGAAAAGGAAAAAGCCCAGAGGCAAAAGGAATAATTTAAAGTAAAGAAAAGCTGGCAAGAAACAAGCCAAGCTAAGACCAGGCATTTATAATTAAGAATAAACCTCTGTGTGTAATTTATTTGTGAGCTGGGTGGTGGGCCCCCAAAAGACTAAAGGCCAAAGAGCAAAAGAATAGAAAAAATAACCAATAACACATCCCTGCACTTGCACTTTTAATTACTAAACTCTTGAGTTGATTTTTCTCATGAGCTTTATACTAACTGGACTATTGATTTTGAAAAAAAAATCAGTTCCAACATTTTAAATACTAAACAAGCTTTTCATAAATTGATTATCTACACACACACACACACACACACATACACACACACACACACACACATCTATGACATAGAAACAGAAAGTGGCTATTTTGGATGAATAGGTGAATTAGTTACAAAGGACAGATGACACAGAAGAGAGCAATGAGGAGTAAATAGGCTCAGTACGTGATATACTTGAAAAAATTGTTATGAAATCTCTTGCTTTTTAAAACAAATATGTAATTTTTTTTAAAAAAATGTGGACTCTGCTAATACTAATTTTATTTTGGACAAAAAGATTGCTTACCTCATATCTTCTATGAATCATCCACACTTTTCAGTTTTACTGCCTTTTTGCTTGGCTGGGTGGGTATTGATTTATGTTCTTGTGTGAAGGAACAGCGGCTTTTTCTGACGGGTATTACTTTTCATCAAGAAAAAAAAACAATGGCAGATGTTATTTTCACACTTGTTGTGTAATTAATTGTGATGAATATTTGAAATTGGTGTGACAATTAATATATGCCAGTGGCTAAGGCACTAGGCACTTAAAATGGATGTAGTACCCATTCCAGTGTGTGTGTGTTAGAGACAGAAAGTATAACATTAGCACTGTACTATGACAGAAATAGTACATGTTGTTTCTTACACATGAAAAGAATTCAGGGTAATGAAGTACTGTTTTACTTACAACACAACTAGAGTTAGGTTTCAAATCAAAATATTATCTTCTTAGATGTTCTGTGGTAACTCTGAAAACATGCTGACAAAAGAATGCATTAATATTTATATGGACATCATTCAGTAAGAGTTGTCACTCAAGAACCACTGAACATATTAGGGAGGAAGTATGGGACCTAATGCCAGAGTGAGAGTGATCCAACATAGAAAGGGAGCAGGAAAACAACTTGATTTTGTCAATCCATGGGCTTCTGTTCACATCTGTCTCAAAATTGTAAATATCAAGAGAAGTAATTAATAAAAATTTTCAGAATTTTAATAAAATGTATCTCCTGATATTTTCAAAGGCATCGTTGGTTTTTGTTTTCATTTCATGACATTTTGATAATTATATTCTTCTACATTTGTAGGAAACCTTAATTTGTGAGGCAATTAAAATATTATGGAGATGACACATGGCTATGGAAGAAAAGGACAAGGAAAACAACATGACTCAGATGTTTATGGAAAAAAATAAAGTCTCTAGGGAGTTAATAGCGTGATGCAAAGCTGAATACAGAGAATCAAGTGACTTTGAGAAGAATGGTTTAAACTGTCCCTGAATCTTCTCTTGGCACTCATCAGGTGTCTATGTTAACAAGAATGAGATTTGAAGCTGCTTGTGTGTTAAGTTCTCTGCTTTTCCTGGGTCATTGATAAGAACACATGAATTGACCATAATCCTGAAAAGTGAAGGGAGGAGACATAGCCATACTAACATTTTTACTTATCAAATAAGGTCGTTTCATAGAAGAGGTGCAGAAAACATCACTGAACAAAGTCAAACTCAAAAATGCCTCAGTGCTGTCAGCAAGTATAACATCTGCCTTTCCTGCTTAGCTTTCAATTGAGTCTGGATACAGAATAAAGGTAATTCAAGGCCTTTTTAGGGACTGGAGAGATGACTCAGTGGTTAAGGCCCCATACTTTTCTTACAGAGTGCCCTGGTTTGGCTTCCAGCACCCATGTGGTGGCTTATAACCCTCTGTGACTCCAGTTCCAAGGGACCCAAAGCCTTCTGGCCTCTAGCACTGCCAGGAAGACCTGTAGTATACAGACATACATCCAGGCAATACACATTAAATATATATGTGAGTTTATATGTATATACATGTCTTTTAAACCCCAACCATGATGTACAAATAAATATCCTAAACTTTTAACAAAAAACAAAAATTAATACTGTCATTGTCTCTACTACCATATTTCCTGAGGAAATATTGAGTGTCACTCCAGCCTGAGTCAAGCATACAGTATGACAGAAAATTCTTCTGAAATTGTTTATCTTAAAGGAATAAAAAATTATTAATGGTAGAAGATTGAAGATATAATCCAAACAAATTAAATCAACAGAGGCAGGGAGCCAGTTCAGTGTATATTTTCAAAGCTGTTTGAGAGCTGGAAACAAAAAATAATCCCATGCCATTGTTTTTTATCTGATATATTAATGGGAGTAATCCATAGAGTCTGCTTAAAAGGCAAAGGAATTTATTACGGAAGGAAAACTCATTAGACAGAACAGAGGAATTATCCCAGGATCCTGGAATAGTGAGGCATGGTCCCACTACAATATATACTCAGTACTAAGTTCTTAGAAGTTTGTGGCTGTGTTAGTATGCTGAGGTTGGACCGGAAATGGAATGGGATGAAACAAGAAGCTACTTCTCTCTCCTTCCCATTAGTGACATCTTACTGGTTCCTCCCATTAGCAGAAATCAGAATAAAGCTAAACACCAAAGCAACGACACTGGGGCAGTTACTAATGACTGATAGAAAAAGGGGGAGAAGGTGAGGTCATGTTCGAAAAGACGTAGTCTAAATTGCCACCACACATATAATATCTGTACAGACACCACATTCTCTATTTTCACTGAAAAGGTAAAGGCAAGTTTTGAATTCAAAAGGTAGCCCATACTAAGAAAAATTAACTGATGTTCAGGTTTCTCAGATGCTAAAACTCTCTTTCTCTTGTGTGCTATTATATTTTAAAAACTACAACCAAGGGAAATAAGGCTTCCCCAAGACAGAATTATGAAAACATTCATCATAAACAAAAATAAATTATAAGTTCCATTGCTTTACCATTCTTTGGAGATTCGATTCTCCTATGATTTGAGCAGTGAAACTAAAGTCACCAAAGAGTTTATCATTGTCAGTAGTTGTTTATAATACAAATCACTCCTGGCAAGAAATAATAGACCCATGGGGATTTGGTGCCTATGAAACAATTCTGTTATAAAATCCCAAATGTCTATATGTCAATGCTACCGTTGTGGTCTTGCACTGCTTCTTCAGGTAGGATATTCATGGTTCATTTAAGCTTAGAACAGAAACACACATTTTAATCAGTAAATTAAATTGACTTGCAACCTATAATTCTGAATTAAGAATCAATTACATTGAAATACTACTGTTCTCAGGCTAAACTACTCATTGATAAATGACAAAGATGTGTATATTCACATCACGGAAAAGATGATAGACCAAGGAGAACATTAATACCTATCAATAAGGAAAACACTTATGTAGATGTGGTTGAATCCACAACCATATAAAAGCCACCGTCTTAGCCTGTGAGGAGTCCATGTTTTGATTCTGAATCTTGCTCACACCCTGACTCTCATCTTCATTATGGCTAAAACTTTTAAACTATTTGCTGTATTAGATTACTTAAATGATTTTCCTGAATTAACTTCCTCACATAAAATTGATTTACATATAAAAATATTTTATGGGTTTGAAAACTAAAACACAATGATATTAATGGTTCTCTTAAGCCATACAACTAGGAACAAAAGGACCTAAGCTTTCAGCTCAGGGAGTAGAGAGCAGATACCTGGGCGTGGTTGCATTCTGCTGACTCCACATAATTATATGTTTATTTTCATTTGCTTTTTCAGAAATGGTGGTTAGTAATTTTTGTGATTCCTTTTAAGTTCACAATATTACACTATAATAAAAGCATACTGTCATAATTTCTATGACCACTTGCCTGAAAAACTAGATACATTCATGTTCCTAATCTTTATTGATTATTAAAAATTAATAAGAGGTACACTTCAGGAAGGTACATTGTTTAGTTACTTTTCTCACTTGAAAATGAAACTTAACACAAGCCAATTAGTCACAATACTTATGAAAGCCAAAGACCAATGGTTCAGACACTTTGGAGGACTGAGTCACACAGGAAGCACAGTAGGAGAGATTTGTCACCTTGTAGTGAATTTCAAAAGTGCCCAGCTCAGCATGCTCAGATGCACTTATGCCATTCACAAACATTCAGAAGTTTTGGATGTAGCCATGCAGTACCCTACATGGGTTATTTTTTTCTCAATGCAAGGTCCTTTCCCTAAAGTACTGATTATATAACACAGAAATCTCATAGCTTTTATTACCTTTTCCCCTATAGTAAAGAGAAAATTGAGGGAAGATATTGAATATTTTAAATCTTAGTATTTCAATATATAAACACATTAAAGTACTTGTCTATGTCACACCCATAATCATCAAATAAGAAAAGCATAAAATAATTAGAATTTTTTTAGTTAGATAATTTGTTTTGTTCATTATTGTACTAGTCAATAGTTCTAAGGTCCCCAAGTATGGAATGGAATACTATAATAAATAATAATATTTAATGTCAATTCACAGAACACATTATAAAGTAACTTGCTTTTGTTGATATTTTACTTATAAATAAGGACCAGTATCCTATAGCATCATAAGTATTCATATATCACTGAAGGCAGATGCCAATTTTTGTGATGATCTCCATGGTCACTTTCACTCTACCTAAATGTTTAGATATAATCCAGAACAGCATAGGTGATACCTAATTTTGTAGTTAATGTGGCTATTATTTCTGATGACTGATAGCAAGGGATTTGTATTGAGTTTGGTATTTTATTAAAACATTAAAAAATTAGAATCAATGGTAGCATGGCACAGTCAGTACAGTTTAAAGATTCCCTTCTCTAAGTTGTCACATTGTCTCCTGCTGTTCCACCAGAGGCTGCAGATACACTGTTTTTTCCTTTGACACCAGCCCAGCATGAACAGTGAACGTTATCAAGGTATGTCCACAGCTATATATGTTCATTGCTCATGGAGTGTAGCCATACATACATTTTGTATACATGAAGTAGGTAAGACACTTTTGGTTGTTCCACATCAATTATTTTCTAGTTGAGCAAATGTACAAAGAAAATGAGATGTTGAGCAGTGTATGAAAGCTGAGAAATATTTGTTGGCAAAATGTTACTTGAGGTGGATGGGAGTGGGGGAAAGAATAGCTTGAAAAATCCCTATGGGAATGAAGAGGGGCATGTGAAGTGATCTTGATTTCAGGAAGCTATGGGCTATTTTTAATAGCTTCAACTTCTGAAACTCATTTAACTGGGAGAAACACCGATAAGGTTCAAACCATCACAAAAGTAAAAGTAGGTATCAAAACAAAAACATTTGCATCCCCATGTTCCGGGAGTAATAAAGAAATGTGATAAACACTTGTCAACTTAAAGACACCTGAGGTATGAAAAGATTTGCAGAAAAAAATCTTAGAGCATCATTAAGTATATAGTTACAATTTCTATCACCTACCTATCATATATCTATCTGCAACCTATATGTCCATCTAATTCATTGGTTCTTAACCTGTGGGTCATGATGCCTTTGAGGGTCAAACAACCATTTCACAGGGGTTGCATAAGAACATCAGAAAACATATATATTTATATTACAATTCATAACAATAGCAAAATTATGGTTATGCAGTAGCAACGAAAATAATTTTATGGTTGAAGGTCACCACAACATAAGGAACTGTATTAAAAGTTTGCAGCATTAAGAAGGTTGAGAACCACTGATCTAGCTATTATCTATCTATTGATCAATCTAACATCCCTCTACCGATTATCTATCTACCCACTGATATATTATCTACCTTTTTGCTGCCTGTCACTATTTCTCTATCAATTTACATTCAAAATATTCAAAATATCAGTCAAATGATTAAAATGATTACTAGGGTATTTCTTTATGTTACGTATGTTAACAGTTTGAGAAAAGCAGAAAAATGCATCAGATAATATGATTGGAAGTATGCAAAATGAAAAAACCCAAATACACTTTTATTTCATTTTTCAGGCTTTGTTTGATGTCAGGAAGATAAAATGTTAAAGAAAAACTACACAGCAGTGACTGAGTTCGTTTTGCTGGGGCTGACAGATCAATCAGAGCTGCAGCCTGTGCTCTTTGTGGTCTTCCTACTCATCTACCTCATCACAGTGGCTGGCAATGTGAGCATGATTTTCTTAATCAGAAGTGACACAAAGCTCCACACCCCCATGTACTTCTTCCTCAGCCACCTCTCATTTGTAGATCTCTGTTATGCCACCAATGTCACTCCTCAGATGTTGGTTAACTTTTTATCCAAGAGAAAAACCATTTCCTTCATTGGCTGCTTCATACAATTCCACTTTTTTATTGCCCTGGTGATCACAGATTACTATATGCTTACAGTGATGGCTTATGACCGCTACATGGCCATCTGCAAACCTTTGTTATACACTAGCAAAATGTCCAGAGGTGTCTGTCTCTCTCTTGTAACTGCCACGTACGTTTATGGCTTCTCAAATGGTCTGGCACAGACAATCTTGATGCTTCGTTTAACTTTCTGTGGCCCCAATGAGATCAATCACTTCTACTGTGCAGACCCCCCTCTCATGGTCCTTGCTTGCTCAGACACCTATGTCAAAGAAACTGCCATGTTTGTGGTGGCTGGATCCAACCTCACCTGCTCTCTCACCATCATCCTCATCTCCTACATTTTCATCTTTGCAGCCATCCTGCGAATCCGTTCTGCAGAAGGGAGGCGCAAGGCCTTCTCTACTTGTGGGTCTCATTTGGTGGCTGTCACTGTTTTTTATGGGACTTTGTTTTGTATGTATCTCCGGCCTCCTTCTGAGAAGTCTGTAGAGCAGGGGAAAATTGTAGCTGTCTTTTATATCTTTGTAAGTCCAATGTTAAACCCTTTGATCTATAGCCTGAGAAACAAAGATGTGAAAAGAGCAATAAGGAAAGTTGTCAAGAAGCAAGGGTTCATGAAGTAAGTTGAGAGGTACACAACCCTTTACTTTCTAAGAAAATGGGCATTTAAAATTACCCAATCACTTTTTGCCACTGATTAATTTTAAATTCTGTCTCTTATAAATGACATAAAGTACAATAGTGTGTGTTGTTTTGTAAATTAAATATTACAGTCCATCTTGATGAATGAATAAAAAGAATTCTACAATTGCCTGGAGATATTGTCACTGTTGTATAAAGTCAATATGGAAAATGGTAGATAGGCTATCAAAAGTAGAACTGCCCAGTGCCGTGGCAGTAAGCTTCTTTGTTTACGTGTCTGTTCTTCAAAGTATTTTCCTGAAATTTCCCAACTGTAGTAGGTCAGTTCTTTCTTTTTAAGATTTTTTACAAGTTAACTCATGAATTTTTCAGAAATTTATCTCAGACTATTATTTCAAGTTAGACCTTTCAAATGATTTTATTGATCTGACAGAATCTCTATCCATATGATCTTGATGGAAATGCCAATTTTCCCTTGGCAGGGCTTGGTGTTCTTCTGTTATTGAACTTGCATTCTCATCATTGTACCTCAGCTCCTCTCCTCTTTCATCACCATTGTCTGGTGTTTCCAAATAAACAGTAATTTGATTCTTTAGCCGTATTAGTGTACAGCTATTTTGTTCATAAAACTCATTATATTTTAACAGTCTCATTTGTGTGTCGATTTTAGATTTCTCTTGTGACATATCCCCATCCTTTGCCTGTTTTAATATTAAAATGTTCATATTTTTCCTATTCATTTGGTATTCTTAATAATTAACCATTTCTTCTTATACCTATATATGTAAATACTATTATATACAAAGGCATAGGTTTTCCATTCTCTAATTTTCATATTGTTGAAATGTTAGCATGTTTTATTTTAAGATTTTACTTTTTGAGATTATTTACTTTTTATTTTATGTAAATGAGTGTTTTCCCTGCATATGATTTTGTGAACTAGATGTATGTACTTCCTGTGCAGGCCAGAAAAGAATGAAGAATGCCCTGGAAGTGGAGTTAACATGTGGTTGTTGGCTGCCATGTGGGTGATAGGAATCAAATTCAGATCCTCAGGAAGAATATATCAGTGCATCAACTTCTGAGTCATCTTTCCAGCACAGCATGTTGCCACTTTTTTAAAATTTGAAACAAACTATTTACAGCTCACTCACAGACAAAAATATGATATGAAATGTCTCCTTGTAAATTTAAGTCATTTCTATCAGATTTTCACATGATGTCACAGTCGTTTTTCGTATTTGAAATAGAAATTCTCCCTGGTTGCCTCTGTTTCTGTCCTCATTTCCTGCAGTAAATACTTGAAAGTTTCTAGACTCTCTGTATAATTGCCTCAGTAACTAGTTGTTTATATGTTCATAGGTTAATATAACATAGTTAACAAAGCACACACAGTTTTTATAAAATAGATTTCCAACTTCACAGAAGGAAATTGGTTATTTCTCTTTTGCAATTGTGTTTTCATTCACAGGGTTAGACTTCTACACACTAATTTATTTAGGTGCACTCTTCACTCATATAGTCCTTGTCCGTATACTGTCTATTCATAGCATATGCATCTGTTTTGTTCTGAAGGAATAATTGTGTATTTCTGCTTTCCTGTTGATATGAAATCCTGATGATATACTTCATGCAATTATAAATACGTATCTCTGAAAAGGTGCTACTGCCTTGATTGTTTATATATGAACATCTCTACAGTTTTCATGTGTTGTCAACGTTTTGCCAAACTGTACACCTGCCAATAATACATGGTTCCTCTATCTTGCATTCCTGCCTATGCAAAGGATTATAGGACTTGATATTAGGTGTTCAATCTTGTTGTACCTAGGTTATGTCCATACAGAGGGCAGAAGAGAAAATCATTCCTAAGCAATATGGTCAAACTCAAATTTGCCTGCCATATTGCCAGTAATTATAGTATTTGAGTGTCATATGACTCTCAATTGAGCAATTGAATCAGGACCCAGACAGAGGTTGATCCATTTGTCCGTCTAACCTCTAACAATGACACACCAGAAATACTTCAAACATTTAACAAAACAGAAAATAGCTATTGTGACTAATTTTACCCTGCTGTATATAATATGTATTAAATATGTAGCATGTGTTACCCTGGTCTAGATTGGAGAATGGCACTAAACCAAGGTTCTGCTCTATTGTCTAAGCTTACGATCTAATAATGAATGAGAACAAAAGTGACCTTAAAAACTGAATTTAATGAAATGAAGCAAGCTTACGGCAGAAAAAAATCCCCACTTGGAGGTCCCAGGATCAGGGACAGTGATACTGGCTCCAGAGCCATTGAGAGCTTGAGCTGGAAAGAACATCTTATACTGCTTTCTTCTGCAAGAAACACTCAGGGAGAAGTTCTCTGTGTATGGACAAGAAAACCTTAGCATGCTCATATTAAGATGAGAAGGGGATGAGGACACAGAGCTACTTTTCTTATCCTCCTCCCGACATTTCCCTGATTCCTCCTATTGATCAAAGTCAGCTCTAATCAAACACAAACTTAATTACTTGTGAAGTTCATAATGCCAGGTTGGGAAAATAATTAGAAATATGAGCTAAAAGAGAATACACCTAGAAAAACAAGGGAGTCTTCTCATCAGATTGGCTATATCTGAGAATACACAGGTAGTAATAGCTATTTCTATTTAAAAAAAATGCCAGATGAGAGGCTCAAAATCAGTAAACAACCAGTTCAAAGTAAGTTAATTGAGCTTTTACCACTTTTTGGCCCCTGAAATATGCAGCCAATATTTCAAAATATGTTATATTTTCAAAAATATACTATTAAATATTTGTTTTATTTATTTCTTAATATTGATTTTAATAAAAGTATATAGGTCAGATGTTGTAGTGCATGCCTTCATCCCAGCACTCTAAGCGGAGGCAGGCAGATATGAGTGTGTAGGACAGTCTGGTCTGCACAGGGAACTTCAGGTTAGCCAGAGCTATATAGTCAGGACTCTATAACAAAAGCAAATTAACAATAAGCAAAATTCCACTCATCCCTTTCCTCTTTTCAACCCCTTCTCTTATTCCTTTTCAAATTAATACCCTCCCTTTTCCTTAATCATTACTATTATAAGTGCATACATAAACATAAATATACAAAATGCAACCTTCTGAGTTGATTCAGTGTTGCTTGTATGTATATGATTTCAGGACTGGCCATTTATTATTAGATAAACAAATAGAGGGTTCATCCCTGGGCCCTTTATCAGCAGTCATTAGTATATACATACAGATAATAATTAAAAATAAAGATACTTAGCACAAGCTAAAATAAGTAAAGAGACTTTTGGTTCACTGTTCTTGGAAGATCTAAATCTCTGATGAATGTGTGGAGTGGGCAAAACTGCTCTCAATAGAATTAGGCTTTTAGAACAGGAAGCGAGGGGTTATTCATAATCCAAACAATTTACTCCAAACAATAATTGAGCCACAGGGAATTGGTTCTATGAGAGTCTGCTCTTATAAACTATTCAGCTTCTTCACATCTGTGCTGCCATTGCAAAGTTACTCTGCTTTCAGAGTTAGGAGTAGCAATCATCCTTTTTTAATTTTAGAATCTAGAGGTATGTATTTTAATAGATAAAATAAGTTGACCTGAATTCTACTTTAATGGCTTAGCAATATCACTATTGAAGGTCTTCTCTGTTTCTCAGAGTAAGTATTCATTTACCAATATGACTTTTCTTTTGTATCTTTATACCCTATCCAATAAAACTTAAGTCCTAATTTGTAGAATAGCAAAATGCAATGCCCAAGAAGCTTTTACGGAGTGCATAAATAACTTCTTTCTGTCAGTAATATTGTGCTTTTCATGGAAGAGCCAGGTTACAATCCTGATACATGTGGACATTTGTCAACAAAGGAGAATGGAAGTATTACATGATATGATGTCTGTATGCTCTTTATTTCTGTGGTAATGCCTGAAGTATTGTCTCAGGTAGATTCATAACATGATTATTGCTTCAGCATGCTGTAAAAGAATATAGAATTTATGCTTTTAGAAACCTGTATAGAATTCATGTTTTAGCACTATTGAAATTTTCTACAAGTGTTAGGCTGAATTAAAAGTATAGCAAATCATTATAGTCTGAAGATTTGTTTCATAGTATTTTTTCATTATCTCCTGCCAACTTAGCAGGAATTTTTAATGCCCCTCATGAGTATGTGACACCACCAATGTATGCACATGTACATCTATGTACACAGGCATATGTATAGAATTTAATTCCCTCATGTATGCCATATGTGTTTATATATGAATATTTTGTATGTGTAAATATTTAATATTGACTGGTGCCTTCATCCCCAAAACAATTATTTTTCTTCTTGAGCAAAAAAAAAATGCAGATGCTGAGCTTATTTTTTAAAAACTAAGAGTTTTGTTGGTATGAGAGCATCATGAGTTAGGTTACTTGGGATGAGGAACTTCAGTTGAAAAAATGAGGGAATAGCTTACAATATATCTTGGGTTCAGAAGAATAAGTAGAGAGATCCAATGCTTACATGATATGTGTCATGCTCAGTTCAATTTCCCAACTTAATTAGCTAGGGAAAATTAGGTAAGTCTCAATCTCTAACACTTTTTGAAAACACATCTGAAAATATATTTGGAGAAAAACATCATTTTAGGCAAAGATCATTTTAGGGGAAAAAATCATGTTCACGGAAAACAGAGTAAACATGGAGAAGACTTGCACACACACACACACACACACACACACACACACACACGACTCAATATATATATTTGGTGACATTTTAGAACATTAAGTACATGTCCCTAAGCCACTTTAATTTGTTTTAGATTTATTTATTTTACGTATACAATATTTTGCCTGTGTTTATGTATGTGCAGCATGTGTGTACCTTGTGCCTGCAGAGGGCAGAAGAGAGGGCACAGTAGTCTCTGGCACTGAAGTTGCAGAGGAATGTGAGACACCTCCTTATCATACTGAGAACTGAACCCAGTCTTCTACAAGAGTCACAAGGGCTGGTAACCTCTGAGCTATGTCTCCAGAGCCCTGAGTCATTTTTTTCTGCCATGTTCATTTACAACTTTAAGAAGAGGACTCAGTATTATGCAGAATGATGATATGTTGCATGTACAACAATAATCATACACTTTAAATTTCTTCCTCTTTAGACCTTCTCTGGAGCCATGATAACAAGATGTTAAAGAAAAACTACACAGCAGTAACTGAGTTCATTTTCTTGGGACTGACAGATCGATCAGAGCTGCAGCCTGTGCTCTTTGTGGTCTTCCTACTCATCTACCTCATCACAGTGGCTGGCAATGTGAGCATGATTTTCTTAATCAGAAGTGACACCAAGCTCCACACCCCCATGTACTTCTTCCTCAGCCACCTCTCATTTGTAGATCTCTGTTATGCCACCACAGTCGCCCCTCAGATGTTGGTTAACTTTTTATCCAAGAGAAAAACCATTTCCTTCATTGGCTGCATTATTCAATTCCACTTTTTTATTGCCCTGGTGATCACAGATTATTATATGCTTGCAGTAATGGCTTATGACCGCTACATGGCCATCTGCAAGCCCTTGTTATATACTAGCAAAATGTCCAAAGCTGTCTGCCTTTCCCTTGTGGCTGCACAGTACATTTACGGCTTTGTAAACGGTCTGATACAGACTATCCTGATGCTTCGTTTGAATTTCTGTGGCCCCAATGAGATCAATCACTTCTACTGTGCAGACCCCCCTCTCATGGTCCTTGCTTGCTCAGACACCTATGTCAAAGAAACTGCCATGTTTGTGGTGGCTGGATCCAACCTCACCTGCTCTCTCACCATCATCCTCATCTCCTACATTTTCATATTTGCAGCCATCCTGCGAATCCGTTCTGCAGAGGGGAGGCGCAAGGCCTTCTCTACTTGTGGGTCCCATCTGACAGCTGTGACCATCTTTTATGGAACATTGTTCTGCATGCACCTGAGGCCCCCTTCAGAGACATCTGTAGAACAAGGGAAAGTTGTGGCTGTTTTTTATATCTTTGTAAGTCCTATGTTAAACCCATTCATCTATAGTCTGAGGAACAAAGATGTGAAAAATGCAATAAGGAAACTTATCCAGAAATGATTTTTGAGTAAAGTTGACATACTCACATGTATGTAAAATGTTCTTATTATCTGACATAGTACTGTGTGTTTTAATTGAACAGACCTTCTTCTGTCACTGATTATGTTTTATGTTTCTAAATTCACATGTAGAATTTACTAGTTTGTATTAATTCATCAGCTGGAGATTACAGTGTAATCTCAGTTCTTTTTTTGTAGTGTAGTAATTCAGAAACTGGAGCAGGGACAGTGCTTATTTTAATTAATAAAGAACATGATTGTATCCATAGCACCTACAGTGACTCAGAGTTGTAAATTATGTAATTATCCAGTGCTCTGACTTGTACTGTTTTTGCAATTTATTTTTTCAATCCATAGAAAGAAAAAGTTTCATTTGCTTATCTTTAATACAAATTATAAGGCAATAAAAGTTTGTTTTGGATATATAACTAATATCATTTCTTTAAAATGTGTCTTTCAGCTGATATTACTGAACCAATGACACGATTGCACATGGGATGTTTGTTCGAAAGGCATAGTTTTTGTTGGATGTGCTTTGTGTCTTTTACTGTTATGTATGACCCTCAATTTGTAACCTCTCCTCCATTCCTTCATTAGAGTTATAGAAAATATTTGTGCCTGTGGATCCTGGTGGCTCTAACAAGCCAGACTTGGAGATTCATCCACAGCAGCCCACTTAAAAGCACAGCTAACAGTGAGAAGCAGAGAAAACAAACACAAACAAAAGCAGAAAGCATTTATTCAATAAGGTCATATTAAGAAGAAGAGTAAAGGGGTCCAGTGACACCCCAAGTCTATCTTTGTGATCATGAGTATTAGATTTAATTACAATGCAGGAATGATATACTTATGAAGTCTTAGTCAAGGTACTGTGTGGTCTTGTTAATTTTCAATGCCTCAGCTCTAGTCTCTCTTGCAAAATGAACTGACAAGTTGTCAATCAATTCTAGGGGTGCAAGCTCCCCCTTTGCAATCATGTCCACACCAGATTCTTGGGCTTTTCCTTTACCCAACATGAGATTCCTAGAGAGTTTTCCACTAGGGGTAGTGGGTGATGCATTGTTTCAGTAGTATGATAGCAAAGAGAGGAGCAGAATTGTCTCTTTAGAACATCTTCATTCCTGCTGAGGACAGTTACACAGCTCTTGCCTGTTCTCTATGAATAGCTGCCTTAGATGTTTTAACCTTATCAGTTCATGGTATTCCTGTGTATCTGCACAATTCTAACCTCATGGTCACAGTTTCACCTACTCATTGCTTGTTCCAATTTCTTTTGTGATAAAGCCTAGTGCATTGTTTTGTCTGTTTATCAATTATTATATTTGTATATTCTTAAATTTATTTTAGATTTTTACCTTAAAGTATTACCATTTTCTTACTACATAGTTATACACATGCATATTCTCCATTTTAACATTTTTTATTGCCATATGTTTTGAAATGTTTTTTATTTTTACATATTATCAAATGACATATTTTTTTATTGGTTAATTGTTTGGTCTTCAGGAGTTAGATTGATTCCTAAATACAATGAATTTGGTATTACATGTATTTTAAAATTAATTTTAGGAATTTATCTTTTAATTGTTTAGAAGGCCAATTTTTAACATTAACCAAAAAAGGAAATAAGGTAATGTGCCCTTTGTTATTATTCCCCAATCTTTATGCGATGTTGGCACTGACTTAAAATGTTTTGATACTAAAAGTTGAGCTTTCTCAGTAAACGCTTCTTGTAATTTAGTGTATCTTATCCTTATATAGAGTTACCTTAGTCATTGGCTGTTTGTGTATCTGTGGATTACACAGTGTGATTTGGCTAGATAAATCTTGATGGAGATAAAATAATTCTGTGTCTCTGCAAACTGTTTTGTTTTTAACTAACATTGTTAAGCATATACATATCAATTCATATAACATCACTTTTAATTAATATAGTCTATGACAGTGCAAGACATGATACATGTATCCAATTCTGCTCTTAAAGTATCATTGCATATTTCTACATTCTTGTTAATATGAAAACCAAGTGATAAATTGAATTATGTGAGTCTAAATATGTCCCAGTGATAGAGTTTCTTTTAGGTGAGTGCTAACTTTGCACCATAGGACACACTCATGTTTAAATTCATGGGTCTCCTTCAAATGCTTCACTATCAGAATAACAAGAATATGCAAATGTTCTTCTACCACATTCTATAAAGCACAGGTACTTTCAAATTCTTAAACATTCTCCAGTGGGGAGGATTCAATCTATGTTCTCATTTCTTTGGATTATTATTACAGATGAAATTACATACTTTTTAATATTTTGCTCTTTTCCCACTTTTTAGACAGTTGTTTTATCATTTTTACTTCATTTGTAAGAGCTTCTCAACATACTGTTCTCGGTATTGATGTTTTGATATCATGTCTACAAACTCTTGACAGCTTACATTTCAGTTTTTCACATGTTGTACTTTGTGAAACATATTCATTTAAACATAGTTCAGTCTCATTGGTCTGTTTAGCTGTACTCTTATGTGCTGATTAAATTATGTCTGAAGGGTCCATAAAAGCCTCTGGCGGCCTGAGAAGTTCTGGATAGGAAAGGTGACCTGACTGCTGACACCTGTGGAAGCATCTGATGAGGAGGTACACATACCAAACCCATTGATATCTACCACTTTCAGGGGACCTGACTAGATGGACTCTACCACCCCCAAACTTCTGGCTTTTCTGTCCCATAAGACCTCAAGAGCTCTATTCCATGTGTGCGTAGTCTCCACTCTGTGGAGAGACTGTGACCCTTCAGTTGTACTGATTAAAGAACAATTCTGCTTCTGGAGATGCCTGTCTGTTTTCTTTTATTTCCAAATTACCTCCACCAATCCCATTCTAAAAATTTCCTCTTGTGAAGATATACACGCATGTCTTTAGGACCTTATACCTCCCCCTATTAAAGTACAATACAACAGAATATGATTCCAATATTTAACAAAATTATCATTTTCTAGTTCTGCATTATTTACATTTAATTAATTTTTAAACCATTTTGAATTTTTTTTGAGATTGTAGTATAAATATAACACTTCTTCTTTCCTTTTCCTCCTTTCGAACTCTCCTATATACCTTTCCTTGCTCTCTTCAAAATGACTTCTTTTTTATTGTTATTGCATATATATATATATATATATGCATATGTATATATATATACATAAACAGTCCTAAATTTAACCTGCTCAGTCTACATAACGTTACTTGTGTATATGTTTTCAGGGCTGACCATTTGGTGTTATATAAACAGTTTGTATACTTTTCTCTGAGGAAGACTATTTCTCCTATACTCAGCATTCCCTAGTTGCCTGTAGTTCTCTGTCTATAAGGTTGAGGCCTTTTGGGCTTTTCCTTGTCTACTTGGCTTGCCTATTGTTTTTATCTTTGTGGAAAGTAGGCAGAAGACTGCAAAAGCTAGAAGGTACTTTGCTGTAAGACTGTCTCCTAGTAATTTCAGATGTTATAACAATATATTTTCACCAACATGAAAACATGTTTCACAACATGTCTAAACAGCTGTATTTGAAAAACCTTTAATTCCTCAAGTTTCCATGAATGTGCCAGTTTGCATATAAGATCTTTATTGTAGTATCAATATTGTGGTTTCAGTATTGTGCCAATCTTTTGACTACTAAAAGTCATCTTAACAAAAACCAGATTTTACAACCCCTATCTAGAATCTCACATCAGATTTTTTGTTTATGGGAGAAAAGAAAACATCTTTAAAATGAATTGAAGCATCTGTACTTTCTTTGGCGCTGACACCTATTGTTTTTTCAAAAGATCCATCAAACTTCTTTTATATAGCAGTGATGCTAAATAGCAAAAATAGAAGAACAATTGAATTGGAGCCTAAATTGAGTCTGTTTCCACATATGTACTTTGTTAGCCACTATTACAGAATTCCCTGAATATGGAAGGGTTTACTGAGTAGGCAATCCTTGTATTTGCTGTGTGCCTCAGTCAGGCTTTCTTTCCTAGCCAACCAGGACTAGTTCCAGCCCAGAAGATATGTATGCTTCACACAGGTGTTAGGGTTTGCTGCAAAAAGACAAAGACGGTGACAGAGACAGTTAGATGTAATTGGATTACAATTCTCAGTGGAAATAACATTTAATCTCAGCCTGGCGCCTGGCCTTGCATCTCTGCATCTGCTTCCATCAGTTACTGGATAAAGGCTCTATGATGACAGTTAGGGTATACACTAATCCGATTACCAGAGTAGGCCAGTTCAGCCACCCTCTTGACTATTGCTAGTAATATAAGGTGGGGTCATTTTTGTGGATTTCTGGGAACTTCCCTAACACCCTGTTTCTCCCTGTTCCTATGATGTCTTCATTTATCATGGTTATGTCTTTCCTTACTCTCCCACTCTGTCCCTGTTCAGCTCAAACCTCCCGTTCCCTTATGTTCTCATCCCCGATCCCTTGCCCTCCATTACCCCCTTCATGCCCAGTTTGCTCATGTGAATCTCATCTATTTCTCCTTCACTGTGCAATCTATGCATCCCTCTTAGGGTCTTCCTTGTTAGCTAGCTTCTCTGGAGCTATGGGTTGCAGTCTGGTTATCCTAGTATCCACTTATGAGTGAGTACATATCATGTTTGTCCTTCTGAGTCTGAATTACCTCACTCAGAATGATATTTTCTAGTTCCATCCATTTGCCTTCAAATTTCAGTATATCATTGCTTTTTACTGTTGAATAGTACTCCATTGTGCATATGTGCCATTTTATCCATTACATTTTTAATTAGATTTACTTATGTGCATGGGGGGGTATATATAGGCATGTACATGCCATGGGGTGTTAGTTGCAATCAGAGGACTGTTCTCTCCTTATAACACAAATTGCTAGATGGTCTTAATAAAAAAACCCAGAGCCAGATATTGGGTGAAAGCTGAAAGATCGGAGGGATAGAACAAGCTTGTCACAAGTTCTTACAGCTAGGAAATCCTCAGCCTAAGAGAACTACTTCCTGTATACTCATGCCTATATACCTTTCTGTGCCTTGTCATCTTACTTCCTCTCTCCGCCCAGCTACATCACTTCCTCTTTCTGCCCAGCTCTATCACTTCCTGTCTGTCTCTACAGACCTCCAGACCTCTATGGTTAACTAGTGCAGGGATTAAAGGCGTGTGCCAACATGCTTGGCTCTTTTCCCAGTGTGGCCTTGAACTCACAGAGATCTTGATGAATCTCTGCCTCCAGAATGCTAGGATTAAAGGAGTGTGCTACCACTGCCTGACCTCTATGTTTAATATAGTTGCTGGCTTTTTTCTCTGTTCACCAGTCAAGCTTTATTTGTTAGAGCACAAAGAAAATATCACCACATCCCCTTCCACTGTGTGAGTCCCAGGTATCAGAATCAGATAATCAGGATTAAAGGCAAGTGCTTGCACTACTGAGCATCTCACATTTCATACACTTTTGATATCTATTATTTTAATTATTTTTTGTATTTTCTAGAATTTTAATTTAAATTGAGTGTTCTTTTTTGTTGCTTACTTGGAATCATCAAATCATAAGATTTCATAATTTCTTAGAGAATGATAGCAATGACTGATAGCATATTAAAAAAGGCAATCAAAGCAAGCTATGTCCTCGGCAGAGTTCAGAAAAAAAGATATTCTAAATGTGAAAGGCTAGAAATTATGATGACTGAAGTGGCTCATTACTTTCTGGATCCCAAAATGCTCCTATTAAAGCCAAGAAAGTGTTCCCCAGTGTGAAGCTAATCTTCCTTTACCTCAGTCCCTCCAGAGGTTGGCATAGCATGGCGCACTTCCCTCAAGCAAATATAAGTAGGGTATATTTTAGAGTTTATAGCAGTGTCCAGAAACCTCTACTGAGACTGAGCACAGAGGTGCATGGCAGAGCCAGAAGTAAGTCTTGTGTCTTTATTCCCTCTGTTTAGTCAAGTGAAAGTAACTGGTCTCTAATAAGGCCAAGAAATTATGTCTATTAACTTCAATTCCTTGACAGCCAGAATTTTCTTTAATTAGCTAATCAGTGGGAAACAGAAATCTTGGTATTTACTGTGATTAAGAGCACACCCAACGAAGTCTAGAAAGGAGACCAGCTCTCAGCAGTATAAACTGTGTTTCTAACAGCAGTTATTATGTGCTTACTATTCAGATTATAGGTCACCTTAACAATAATCCTACAAGAGGAGTTAGTTATGTTTCTTTTGTTCACCTGAAGCATATTGTATAACTTCTTTTACAAGCATGGAATGACACAAATTGTGCTTTTCCTGGAGATCTCTAAAACTGATTTAACTTTGATGCATTCTCTTCTAAAAGCATATTCGGGCCCCTCTGCTGCTTTCATGGCAGATTTTGAAGTTCAGTATATTCCCTGACAGTAAGGGTCAGCGTTTCAGGGGCTAAGTGCTTCTGCCTCCTGGAAACACCCAGACAGCATTTTCTGCATCTGCCTTCATGCAGTCAAAGCTCAAATTCTAACTGGGAGAAGTTAAGATATTCTAAAGAGACATGTGTCTCTCAATCTGACTCTCAGAATATTGAAAAAATGGACTCCATAGAAATGGGAATTTATCCCAAGAATCTCATTCTGGGAGAAGGAATGTCCCAACCTGAGGGTCACTTGTCTCTAGTAAATTCATTTACACAGTTATTACAGCTTACCAGACTACCTCATAGGATGAAACGGAAGCCCAGACAAGTATGGGTCAGTGGTGGACAGGGCAACATATTGACCAGGACTGTTCAGATGCGCATGTCCTTGGCCCTCTGCTTAAACTTCAATAATATTTCAGGATCCCAAGGAAAACTTAGGGTTTTCATTGTATCTCTTTGTTCTTCTTCCCAAGGTGGCTATAGTGAATAGATGTCCTTTATCTGCTTGCTACTACTAATTTGACTTCTTAAATTGGCTTACTGAGGGTAAGTGGTTGAACACAGTGTGGTGCAAAGGCTGTGAACCAAAGTACATTAACACACTAACACTGACAAAGAGAGTCAACAGCATTTCTGCAATTCCTGCCTCTTTCCTAGAAATCTCTTCTTAAAGCATCCTGCTTTAGTCTGACTTTAAAACGGATCTATTTTTGTAAGCTTCTTATTGGAATATTCATTTATTCAGAATCCTATAAATTTCTATTTACTAGAAAGACTGTGAAAGGACATGGATTTTTAAAGAGGTGTTCTTTTTAGTTCTACAGTCCATAATCAGTGTTACTACAGATGAGATAGATATCACTACTTAGGTCAGACCACAGACTCCCTAGCTGCTTCTCTCTATCCCAAACATCAGGCCAGGCACATCCTCCAGTAGTCTCTTTCTCAATGCCAAGTACAGGGAGCTGCTGTGACCTTGCACCTCTTATTAAATCTCTTCCCCTAGACATATGCTTTGCAACTTCTAGCACTTAGGCCAGGTCATATGGGATGAAACATAGCTCCTGAAACTCTCCAAACCTGGGAGAGATAGGAACTCTATTTACTGAACCGAAAGTTGTTGCTTTCCAGGATTCCATAATGTTAAGCACAGCATCTGTCTCCTCTAATGCTCCCCCGCCTTCAGCATCTTATCATGGGTTTTTATGACTTTGAGCCTAAAACTTTTTTTAATAAGGCTCTTCTGTGGGATGCTTTCCCTCAGTTTCCTTCCTGTGAGCCACTTTTTCCGCTCAATGTTTATAGCCTGCAGTTTGGAAAATAATTGTCACTTATCAAGCTGTGATTCCTTTAGATCTAAGAAGTAACATTTTAAGCAGATTCTCATACACTCCTATGTCAAGAACAGTCATATTCTCTACATTTGATATAATGCTAAAGGAATTTGGAGACAGATTTAACAGGGATACTAAGGAGGATTATTTGGGGGTAAGAATTTTATTAGATGACTTTTAGTTGCATGGGCACATAGAAGGACATGATGGGAGGCTCCAGAGAGAGTTTAGTCTCCAACACCACGCAGAAACAACATGTAAAAGACAAATTTAGCTCATATCGGGCCAAAGTCATAGTCTCTTTTTATAGCTCTCTGATTAAATGGAGAAATTCATAACATAATCTGAAACAGGGTAGTGGTTGAGGAACAGAAAATGTGATCAATATTCCTTTTGATATAAACTCATTCTCCAAGTGAGAAATGCGGTACATGGAAATCTGTTAACTAGGTTATATCACAATATCTCAGGCTGTGAGAGAGTAAGGACTGCTGCAGGAATTGTGGCAGAAACCCCAGTTTGGTTTGGATTATAAAATTAGAACAGAGGGGTTGGGGATTTAGCTCAGTGGTAGAGTACTTGCCTAGCAAGTACAAAGCCCTGGATTTGGTCCTCAGCTCCGAAAAAAAAATTACAACAGATACGTTAGGTCTAGATTAATAAAGAACATAAAGTAGTCCCATGATCAAGCATGTTTGTGCTTAAGGGAAGTTGCCACACAATTCTTTCCCTTGCTGTACTACGTAAGAATGCCATGGTTGTTCCTGTCCTCTGCAAAGATTTGCAATTGGATTTTTCTGGATATCACATCATATACCTGAGAGAGTTTCATAATGTGGTCCAGGTTACAGAACAACATTTGATAGAGGAGATTTAAAAACAGGATAATTTTGTGTTCATACATCAAATTCAACAGCCATTCTCAGGTGGATGTTCTCCTAATTATCTCAATTTTCTTAAGACTAACAGGAGGATCATATTTGTATTCACCTAGTAAGTTTTGTCAGTGTGTTTATCAGACTCAGAGAAATAGCTTAAAATTATAATTTGGTGTGGGGATAAAGACCATGGGAGCATTATTACTGCCACCAATCCATCCAAACAACACCTATTAAGTACATAAACTTTGGGGTAAGTAAACAGGAGGCTTAGTTGATTATCTACTTTCTAAATTACATAGTGAAGTAAGTGAGGTCACTAATTTCATGATGAGGCATGATTCGTGAAAATTTTCTAATAAAAGATTTTAAGTATGAGGGCTGGAAAGATGGCACAATGTGTAAGAGCACTTTCTATCAAGCCCGATTACCTGAGTTAAATCCTTAGGGTCCATGTGGTGGAAGTAGAGAATGAGATGTTCTTTGAACTTCACTTGTGTTCACACACACATACACACACACACACACACACACACACACACTCATAATAAATAAAAGTAAACAAAAAGTTTAATAAAAATGTATTTTGAGTATGAAGGTGCAATGAAGTGAAGAGGAAATTCAGTGGTAGTTGGTTGCAATAGGAGGAGAAATTTAAAATAAATTAGGGTACACCTGATCTTAACTTCTGAAATATTAGCTACAGACGTAAGTGTAATTTTCCTTCTTTGCAAGTGTTAAATATTGTTCTTTTAATTATCTTAAAAATACTATGCTACAACTCAGATATTAGATAACAACTTATTAATTCACTTGATATATGATATACATATATATTATACACATATACACACACATATACACACAGCAGAATGCAAATGCTACGAATTACCCTTGGGGCATCATGCATGATCATATATGCTACATCAGTTTTCTACTGCTGAATTAACTCCAACTGAGTTTTGACACTAGAGCTTTGTCTTTTATAGGTATGTTCGGCAAAAATTTGTTCTTGGTTTTTCTGAGTTTTTTTTTCCTTTCATTTCTTGTATTTTTTGATCACACTACTTTTTTAACTTGATGAATATCACAAAGACACTTACACATATGAACATTTTGTGTTTTTACCACATATACTCTACCCACAATGCTATTTTATTCTTCCTCTCTTTTCTCCCTTCACTGAAAAAAGTTGACTCTCTAATTTCAAGCCATCATTTTAAGCTTGCAAAAGTGAGAGAAAGCTTGATACAATTTTGCAGCATTTCGTGCATTTTGCACAATATAAAACCTTTAGTTCAAACTATTTTTCTCCCAAAGACACATTCTTTCCTACATATGACAAAAATCATCCCTCCAATATTCTAATAATGTATTTTGAAATGGTATATAAATTTAACTGATTGTTAACCTTTCGAAGAAATACCTTTGCACAAATAATTTATTCAAATGCAATTGTTTTTTTAAAAGTAAATAACACCACAAACTCTCTATGCTTTTTTATTATCAATGTCTCATTCTCCTATGATGCCTTTGATATTTCTTTTCCATAATCACACACACACACACACACACACACACACACACACACACACACACACTTAGAATACTCATGGTTTAATAGTTAATAAGATTTAATTCCTATCCTTAAAGAGATAAAAGTATGATATAAATATTGTAAATATGCATTTTAGATGTGGGGTTTGGTTTAAAAATACAGAACATAAAGAGACTGGGTTATATTCACATGTAAAGAAAGTATGTAAGAAATGTCTCACAAAATACCATTAACCTGCTTAGTCTTGCAGAATAGGTATTCGGGTAAGAAAAAAATTCAAAGGGACAGGTCAGATATAGCAATGATTCATTTACATATGTATGAGTTAGAATATATATTTATATGTATACATACATACACACATACACATACATATACATGTGTATATGTGTGTGTATATATATATATATTATTAGCTAGTTAGTTAGAAAAAATACCAAAATAAAACAGCATCAAGTGAAATATGGGCTTAGTAAAAATACTAGGCCGGGCGGTGGTGGCGCACGCCTTCAATCCCAGCACTCGGGAGGCAGAGCCAGGTGGATCTCTGTGAGTTCGAGGCCAGCCTGGGCTACCAAATGAGTTCCAGGAAAGGTACAAAGCTATACAGAGAAACCCTGTCTCACCACCCCCCCCCAAAAAAAAAGAATACTAAAAAATACTATAATACAATCTATTTCAGAAGGTATAATTTTTAGAAAAACATGAGTTTTACTGTTATTAAAATTTTGCTTTAAAATATTTATTTTAAAAAGTTATTTCTTTAAGTTATGGAGATTATAATATAATTATACCATTTTCCTTTGCCTTTTTGTTCTCAATGACCCTCTCATGTATCCTTCCTTGAATTTTTCATTAGTTGCTGTTACACACATGTATGTGTATGTGCATTGTGTATGTGGATGCACATGTATGTGTCTATTCTCCGTGTGTGTGTGTGTGTGTGTGTGTGTGTGTGTGTGTGTGTACATCTGGGTGTGTACTCATGCATACATAAGCATAACTACTTCAGTCTGTAACATGTTATTGCATGTATGATTTCAGGGCTCACCATTTGGCCCTAGATAAACTATTGATGTGTTCTACCAAGGGTGAAGATGACTTCTCCCCTTCTCAGCATTTCATAGTTGCTAGTAGTTCTTGTAACAGAGTTGAGGTCTCCTGGACTATAACATTCACTTCTGCCTTGTTTTCACAGCTTGGATCACAGAACCAGCTCTAAGGAGATGCCCCTCACAAACAGCACCAAAATTACAGAATTCATTTTACTGGGGCTCACGGATAGCCCAGAACTGCAGCCACTCCTGTTCGTGCTGTTTCTGCTGGTTTACCTTGTCACTGTCTTAGGCAACATGGGCATGGTGGCCCTGATCAGCCTGGACTCCCGCCTTCACACACCCATGTACTTCTTCCTCAGTAACTTGGCATTTGTGGACCTGTGCTATACATCAACTGCAACCCCACAGATGTTGACTAATTTCTTATCAGACAAGAAGACCATTTCCTTCATTGGCTGCTTTATCCAGTGCTACCTTTTCATTGCCCTTCTCCTCACCGAGTTTTACATACTGGCAGCCATGGCCTATGACCGCTATGTGGCCATATGTAATCCTCTGCGTTACAGTGTGAAAATGTCCAGGCGGGTCTGCATTTGCTTGGCTGTATGTCCTTATGTCTATGGCTTTTCAGATGGGCTATTCCAAGCCATCCTGACCTTCAGTATGACCTTCTGTAAATCCAATGTCATCAATCATTTCTACTGTGCTGACCCACCACTCATTAAGCTGTCTTGCTCTGATACTTATATAAAAGAACATGCCATGTTAATATCAGCAAGCTTTAACCTCTCCGGTTCCCTCACAATAATTCTGGTATCTTATGCCTTCATTATTGCTGCCATCCTAAAGATCAAATCAGCTGAAGGAAGGCGCAAGGCATTCTCTACCTGTGGTTCCCACATGGTGGCTGTCACATTGTTTTATGGGACTCTCTTCTGCATGTATGTAAGACCGCCCACTGACAAGACCGTTGAGGAATCCAAAATAATAGCTGTCTTCTACACCTTTGTAAGTCCAATGCTGAATCCATTGATCTATAGCCTGAGGAACAAAGATGTAAAGCAGGCATTGAAAACAGTCCTCAGGCGAAACGTTAACAGGACAGCAATGATACCTCCATTTTCCAATAAAATACAATCATAATTTTGTGACAAATGTATTTATATTTTTATGCTTAGATCTTTTTTGTTGTTTTTGTCAATTTCCTACATTTGTAAAATGTACTATTATTATATCTATATCCTATTTTCACCTTCCCCCACATATTCCCCATGTCACTTTCAAGTACTTTTTCACACACATGCACACACACACACATACACACACACACACACACACACACACACACACACACACACTTTGAGTAGTAGCTATTTGGAGAACATCTTCATTTCCTTATTTAGTGTTGATCTTAACCATTTTATTCATGGATCAATGATAGTCAGTATACATAGTTATTTTGTCTAGACTGAGAATCATCTTGGAGTAACACTGGTTGGTCTATCAGTATAGGCATTTCCAGAGAGATTGAATTGAGGCAAGAAGACATGTCTATGAGAGGAGTAGCACCATCCAATGGCTTGAGATTCTGAACTTAATGCAAAGAAACATAGAAGGAAGCATGTTCACAATTACTCAACTTAAGTGAATGTGAACACAAAGTGACCAAGCCACCTCTTTCCTCCCTCTATGCCTTTCCACTATGGGGACTATATACCATCTTAAACCATGAACCTGAATAAGACCTTCTTCCTTATGTTGCTCATGTCAGACTTTTTCCTCACACAAAAGAGCACAGCTAGTGACAAACTAGCAACATAGATATCACTGAAAGAGTTATTAAAATTTTCAATCATATTCCACCTCAGATCTATATTCAAATATGTATTGTAGACAGATCCCAAGGAGACTGATAGGCACATCAGATTTAGAGGAGAAATAGTCTAAGTGAAAACTTCAAGTGCTATGACAAGGGATCTGCCTGCATCCCTCTGGGACATTTGTTTACAAAAGCTAACAGGATACTCAGGTTCTTCAGTTCACTTCCTTCCACTGATAGACCCATAATGAAGGGTGATAAAGGACACTTAAGAAACAATGGTACATCTGTACTCCCCTTCTCCTACTCACTAGTGAAAATGAGGATGTGAATCATGATGGCGTTTTTCTGTTTCTTACTGATGTGCTTCTATAGGGAAGGAGTCATGAAAGAAATGTGAAACTGATGAATTATGCTGATGTTTTTGTAGATGTAAGACTGATGTTTTTGTAGATGTAAGACTGGTGATCCAGGTCTCTGCCTTTTGTAAACCTAAGATTACAATGTTCTGTTAAGATTAAGGGCTTACATATGACTTTGGGTTTCATCATCTTCTGACAATAGAGAGGAGGTTGACCTGAGAGTAAAGACTGAAATCAGAAAGGAATAAAGACAGAAACTGAATAATCAAAAGTTACAGCAGATACTGATTGCTTTGCACTAGCTATTCCTTCTATTCCAAACTATGATTAGGATAGTAATGTTTGTTTTATCTTTCATAAGTGCAAATAACACATGCCACGCTTATATGTAGTATGGTATTGAGAACTGTACAAGCAAGGGAATACATTTCTTGGCCTAAACAAAAATATCAAAAGAATACAGTACACATTTGTCTTCAGGAAATCCCGAAGCATGAATGAATTAAGGCAACACAGATCAGTCTCATCAAAATATCAAACTGTTCAAATATGCTAAATGTATTTGAAAGGACACTCTGCCATTAGGACAAGATAAAAAGAATACCTTCATTTAATACTTACTCTGCTACTTATTAAATGTTGTATTGTTAATAGCTCTGTGATTTTTGTCATTATTGTTTGTTTAGAATTTGGACCCAAGGAAACAGGTAATTCATTACAAATACATGGGAACAGTTTTCAGAATCATTGTCAAACATGTAGTTGTATTTCAATGTCAAAATAAAAATCAAGACTCTAATGTCATTTGCAATCTTAGGTAAATCGGACTACACATTAAACTCATAACAGGTGTATTTAAATACAAGCTTCTTCTTTGGTCATGCAAATGAGGTTCTCTTTCTTACTAATTCTACTAAGGACTTTTATCGGTTTTTCTAGATCCCTTAACATTTGTCACTGTCACTGGTGAGTAAAATGCTTCCATTCCTTTCTCACATTTCCTGGTTTCATTCCTTTGTCCTTCCTTACTGAACATCATTAGAGTGATTGCATGATGCTGTGGAGAGGAGACAGTTATTTCTGCTTCCTCATCACTATGGTACATATTTAATATACAGTCAGAGTTCATGTAGTTATCTATATTACATACATTTAAAAATTGTTTCATTGTGTTTTCATTGTACATGATATATTTTGGTACATAAAGGCATTTTCCTACAAATAGTTGATGTACATTGACAGTATTGCTTATCTCCCTGCCAGTTACCTGTTCTTACTCTTCCTTTTAGTATTAGGCCCTTTGGTCCCCTATAAAGCTTTCATCAGTACAATATGTGTATACCATCCTAGCTTTTCCTTTCTTGCTGATACACTTCATGTTAGATGAGTTTATGATAGTGAAATGGAATTTCTGCATGTACTATTTGTCCTATGATAAATCTTTTTATTTGATGATAAATTTGTTAATATATTTGGTCTTTATGAGATAAAAATCAAATGAAAATTGTTATAGCAGCATTGAACATTATTAAAGAAAGTTATTACTTCCTACTCGAAGGAATAAAATCTTCCTGTAGGTAAAGACATGACAATATCTCTTCAGTTAAGAGCTAATCCAGTTGGGAAAGTCAGTGATTGGGAAGGACTAGTGACCCTAGGAAAGTGGCTTCTTCTTAAGCAATACTAAAGAGATAGTAGAAATAATTAACCTCTTAATGAGACAATGTACTTTTTCTTCCTAGAATGTCTGCCCCTAGTGAAATTCCTATAATCCTCCATGAGGTCCTGCTGTGTCTGACCCCCTTTCTGAGTCCTGACTCAGAAATGTATACCTTTTCCTTGTTCTTCTTTCATATCTTTTTGTTGTAGAGACTAGATAGAGACTAAACATGCTTTTTCTGATGTTCTGGGGTTTCTTACTCTTTCTCCAGAGACCTATTCCATACTCTGTGGCTGTGTGTGCACCATGTGGCTGACTTACATGACAGAGTAACTAAAAAAGGTCTGGCTTTTCTCCTTCTCTTTTTATTCTCTTTCCCCAGGTAGCTGCTGGGATTTATAGTTGGCCTGCCCTAGGTTTTTTTTTTATGTTTAATTCTCATAAAATTGCCGCAAACTTCTATTTAAGTCTGTTCTTGTATGCTTGCATTAATGAGATTAAGAACCACAAGGGAAGACCTTCATTTCCCTGGTGTCATATGGCAGCTCTTGTGGAACTCCCCAGAATTTTCAGCAGCAGAATAAAGTTGACTACATGTCCTGAAAACTTACTTAAAAATAGATTTTTATGTACAGTAGTAAGTATATGTACTATGTAATTCTATTAATTGGCAACTTTATTTAATTTTAATGTTAGAATTATAGTAGTCTCCATAAATAAGTAATGTAACCATTCTACTTCTATTACTCTATTTATTACATGTTTTTGAATTCCAGCCCTTACTTTGTTGTTCATAAAATATTAATTCTCTGCATCTAAGCCCAACAAATTAAACTAGTGGTTCTCAACCTGTTTAATCACAACCCCTTTTGGGGTACAATGACCATTCACTGTTGTCCCATATCAGATATCCTGCATATCATATATTTACATTATGATTGATGACAGTAGCAAAACTGAAGTTATGAAGTAGCAATGAAAATAATGTTATGGTTGGGTGGCCACCACAGCATGAGGAACTCTATTAATGGGTCATAGCATTAGGAAGGTTGAGAACCACTGCATTAAACTAATTTTATTATAGCTATATGCATAGTCATGTCAAAATAGTAATAATTTTATTAAGTGCATTTTGTAATTTAACAGCATAGCTCCTATTTTTGGAGAAGGTTTGTAGAGCACACATTTCAACAGTAGAGAAATCTTAGATACATCAAAGTCCATGGATTGTGGCATAATGTTATACCATGATTAATTTTTCAACTCTTCTTGCAAGAAATATTGTGTTATATAAAAATCCCATAAGTATCAATTCTTGAGCAACTGAAACTTCCAGCTGAAGTTGATTACAAGGTGATACAATTTCATTGCTCAAATCCCAAGGTTCTAGTGAGTGAATATCTATACCAATTACTATTGTTCCTTAATTAATTCTTTGGGGTGTGTTGAGAGATAATTTTGGAGATAAAAGATACAGGTTACAAATTGGATACAAATCATTTTCAGGAGCTTTATTCTTGCTAGTGTCTGAGGAATTTTTCCTAGGGAAGGTAGGAATAAAATTATGACATCTTTGTTCACACCTTTGCTCTTATATCATTTTGGATACTTATCAATAAAACAGTGTTAATGCTAGTCTTGGCTCTTTTCTAGCTGAAATAAGTATGTGCTTAGAATTTGTATTAGTCATAAAATGTTAAAAATTTATTGGAATTATGTATCTGTAGTAATCATATTACTACACACATAACTTTTATCATTCAATCAAGAATTAAAAATATACACTAAATAAGCATGTGAGAGAATATACTAGAATTAATCCTATCAGTGGTATTTTCATAATAAATTTTTGAAAGTGTACACACACATGCACTTCTTCCTTGATACTCACAGAATATCTTATCAAAATATCACAAAAATTAAACATTAATTTTATTCCTCCTATTAAAAAAGCTATTGTAGAAATGGAAAATTCACTTAGTCACACTAAGTGATTGGAAGAGAGTGTTATCTACATGATAATTTACTTTTTCTTCATCTGGCTCATTTTTTAACATAAAACTCTATACTTGCATATATTTTCCTACCAATGACAGCACTTCTTTCTTCCATATGATGAAACAAATCTCATCAAGGAACGAAATAAATTAACCATTGTGAAATGACTGTGAATTTAATTGAAGGGTAAGCTTTATAAGAAATTCCATTGTACACAAAATTTTTAAATTGTAATTGTTTCTCCATTGTACACAACATCACAAAAACCTTTACATTTTTTTGTTCATTGTCAATAATTCCTACTTCTTGGAAAACTTTTGCTTGGTTTTTTTCTCTCTTTTATAGCCAGAGTTTAAATAAATGCTGAATACTCATGGTACAGTAATTAGCAGGAATTTCCCCTTAGCCTTACAATACTAATATGAAAACTGGATGTGAATATATACGTGTATAAGGTGTCCTGAAAACAAGAAAATAAAGAGACTGTGTTAGATTCACATATGAGGAAAGTATGTGAGAATTGTCTCACAAAGGAACTTTAGTCTGCTTAGCTTTGCAAATTAGATATATTGGGAGGCAAAAAGAAATTCAGAGAGATAGGACAGATGTAGTAAAGATTTACTCATAGATGTATGGATTGGTATAGGGATATAGTTAGAAGCACAAATCAGAGGAATAAAAGCAAAGTGAAAGGTGCTTAATAGAAACATAAAGAGGATTATTGTATAATTTGCATTACATGTAACACTTTAAGAAAAACATGATTTTAACTGTCAGTTTTTATCTCCGTGTTTGCCTTGTTTTCACAGCTTGGATCACAGAACCAGCTCTAAGGAGATGCCTCTCACAAACAGCACCAAAATTACAGAATTCATTTTACTGGGGCTCACGGATCGCACAGAACTGCAGCCAATCCTCTTCGTGCTGTTTCTGCTGGTTTACCTTGTCACTGTCTTAGGCAACATGGGCATGGTGGCCCTAATCAGCCTGGACTCCCGCCTTCACACGCCCATGTACTTCTTCCTCAGTAACTTGGCATTTGTGGACCTGTGCTATACATCAACTGCAACCCCACAGATGTTGACTAATTTCTTATCAGACAAGAAGACCATTTCCTTCATTGGCTGCTTTATCCAGTGCTACCTTTTCATTGCCCTTCTCCTCACCGAGTTTTACATACTGGCAGCCATGGCCTATGACCGCTATGTAGCCATATGTAATCCTCTGCGTTACAGTGTGAAAATGTCCAGGCGGGTCTGCATTTGCTTGGCTGTATGTCCTTATGTCTATGGCTTTTCAGATGGGCTATTCCAAGCCATCCTGACCTTCAGTATGACCTTCTGTAAATCCAATGTCATCAATCATTTCTACTGTGCTGACCCACCACTCATTAAGCTGTCTTGCTCTGATACTTATATAAAAGAACATGCCATGTTAATATCAGCTGGTTTCAATCTCTCCAGTTCCCTCACAATCATTCTGGTGTCTTATGCCTTCATTATTGCTGCCATCCTAAAGATCAAATCAGCTGAAGGAAGGCGCAAGGCATTCTCTACCTGTGGTTCCCACATGATGGCTGTCACATTGTTTTATGGGACTCTCTTCTGCATGTATGTAAGACCACCCACTGACAAGACCATTGAGGAATCCAAAATAATAGCTGTCTTCTACACCTTTGTAAGTCCAATGCTGAATCCATTGATCTATAGCCTGAGGAACAAAGATGTAAAGCAGGCATTGAAAACAATACTCAGACAAGAAGTTATCAGGAGAGCATTGATGCCTCAGTTTTTCAATAAACTGAAACTCTAGTTTTGAGACAAAAAATTTGTATTTTTATGACTTTTTTTTATATTCTCTGTAGTCAAATCTTTGGTGTCCCAGCTAAAAGTTATGTGTTTTGAGATAAATTATCTGTCCTTATTTTTAGTCCTGTTTTGCAGCATGTACTTCATGGATAAGTAATAGTCAATGTTCATAGTTAGATTATGTTAAAATTCATCTAGGAGACACACTTCTTCCTCTGCCTGTAGAAGTACTTCTATAGAGGTTAACCTGAGGGAAAACATACCTGTTGAAAACACACAGCATCATTCCCTTTACTGGGGTCATGGCTGAATAAAAATGAACATAGAAGAAGGCACAGACATGGTCATTCAACTCATGCTTTTTGAGAGTGAGCACATTGTGACCAAGTTGACTCTTTCCTGCCTTTCTACCTTCCTTCCGCAGTAACTATATACCTTCTTAAATAATGAGCCCACATTACTTCTCTTAAGTTGCTCCTGTCAGATGTTTTCTCTCAGCAAAAGCCACAGCAACTGATACAAACCAGTAACACAGATATCACTGCAGCAAATATTAAAATGATGGATCATATTCCACCTCAGATCTGCCTGTTCAAATCCATGTTGTAGACAGATTGACATGCACATCTGATTTGGAGAAGGACTATTCTAAGTGAAAACTTTAAGTGTTATGCCACGGGGTCTGTCTGCATCCCCAGTTGGTGTTTGCTCTTTACAAGACTTAATAGGATACACATGCTCTCAGTTCCATCCACTGATAGAGCCATCAGCTTTTTTGATGAAGGGCATTTAAGAAACAGTGGTACGTCTGTACTGGCTTACGTACTTAAAAGTTAAGATGAAGAAATGAATCATGATGGTGCCTTTCTGTGTCTAACTGATGAACTTATGTAGAGAAGGAGTCACGCAAGTAGCATGAGACTAATGGATTATGCCGATGCTTTTGTAGGTGTAAGACTGTTGATCCAGGTCTCAGTCTTTTGTAAGCCTGTTTCTCCTAAGACTCAGGGCTGTCAATTCACTTTGGTTTTATCTTCATCTGATAATTTAGAGGAAGTTGACCTGAGAGTAAAGACTAAAACCAGAAATCAGAGACACAGAAACCAAGTAAGCAGTAAGCCATAGCAGATAGTGATTGCCTTGCATTGACTGGTTCTTCAAATCCCAGTTGCATTCAGGATAGAAATGTTTGCTTTACTCTTTGTAACACATGCCTTTGGAGATTTTTCTGTAAACAAATCATAACATTTCTTTGGCAGCACAAAAATCTCAAAACTTCAGGATCAGTGCTAAGAGGATGAACTTTGCGAATGACACATACCATCTCTTGTGCTGAATATATTGCAAGCTTTATCTCACCATTAAATAAGATCAAACCATATACTCATGTATTTGCCTTCAGTTGCATACTAAGAAATTATATCATAAGATCATTACATGTTTTGTTGTTGTTTAGAATCACCTGGCTACTTCATTTTACAATTCATATAGTACCATGAAAATATCTAAGGAAACAGAATTTGTTACAAATGATTCATAAAATCTCCAGCTTTCAAGATAGGAATATAGATGCAAATCAGTGTTCAAGCATAATTCAGGACGATAAGCTCACAACGTGATGTCTTATATCATATTGCTTATTCCATATTTGCTTGTTGCAAGGCTGTGTAGTAGGTACATTTAAATGTAAGCTTCAGCTTTTGTCCTGAAGATTAGTTAGTCTCTCTTAGTGACCCTAGTATGTTCGTTTATTTTATAGATTCCTTAACATTTTCATTTTTATCCGTAAGTAAAATTGTCCCTATTCCCTTAAATTTCATTAGACTCATTTATTATTCTTCCTTTTTGATCTTCCTTATTCTGGAATAACAATTTTGTAAAGAGGTGGATGGATACCATCCTTGTTCCCCATTATTGGGGATACTTATTTCATACATATCTAGTGTACAGTGCTGCCTATGCCTTTGCAATTTTCATTATTTATTTCTATTGTTGACAGTATATCACATTAATAAGGGCATTGTCATGTAAGTAATTGTATATTGAGTATAATCTATATCTACCCTATATTTTAACTTTGACATCCTTACTCTGACTAAAGATCATTTGCTTAGATTAAAATGAACTATTCATCAATGTAATGATGTTTGAGTTCTTAATACACACACAGATGCACACACACAGATACACACACACACACACACACACACACACGATTTTACCTACTGTTTCCTTGCTGACACACCTCATTCTTCATGAGTTAAGGATTGCAAAAGCAAATTTCTACATCTATGATTATTCTCATTTTCATTTTTTAGTTAGTGAGGAATTTGTTGATAAAGTTTGGTTCCTTGACAGAAAATCAAATCAGAATGGTGTATTATTTATTGATAATTATGGTGTTCTGAAATCTTGTTGAAAAATTTTTAGTATATTTAAGAGATGTCTATATTGTATAAATTTGCTTTCTAATAATTTTATTAAGTTTAATTATATTATTTTTATGGTTTAATAAATCATTAAAATGATAAAATTATTAGAAAGTAATTTATGTATATTGAGATTTATAATGTGACTACTTAGCTTTTTCTTCATTGGGAGAGGTTGTACAGTGCACAATTCCATCTTTGAAAGAATCAGAAAAATTAAATTCCATGAATTATGTCAAGACATTATACCACTACTAATTATTCTGGACATTTTCTTGCAACAAATAATGATTCTTGATGAAAAAATCCCCTGAGCATCAGTTCATAATCACACAAAATATGTAGCTCAAGATGCTTAAAAGGTGATGCAATTCCATTGCTCAAATCCCAAGGTTCTAGTGGGTATATGTCTAAACCAATTACTATGTTTTCTTTAATTATTGCTTTGGGGTATGATGAAAAGTACTTCAGGGATAAACACTGCCAAATACAAATAGGGCATAAATCCTTTTCAGCAGTTCCTTGGTTGGACCTCTAGTGTTTCTGGGAGAATTTTTCCTGAGTTCAGGTAGGAATCAAAATCATGAACTTTGTATTACCAATTTTTTCACTTGTTTCAGTTTTGATATTCATCATGAAGAGTCAAGTGTCAACAAAATCCCTTTTGAATACCAGTCTAGGGTCTCATCTCACTGAAATAAGTGAGTATATATTTGTTACTTAGATTGGTCATTAAAAAATATAAAACATTTATTAAAATTATATGTTTGTGATAACCATTCTAGTTGACAAATTGCATTTCCACCATTAAATCAAATAATACAAAAAATAGTCACATTGAAGAAATAATTTAATCATCTCACTGATATTTTCAGAAAATATTTAAAGGGGAATTGTCTACCAGCCACAATATATCTTCATCACAAATTAGTGAAAAATAGGCCATGAATTTGAAAGAAAGAAAGAAAGAAAGAAATCAAGAAAGAAAGAAAGAAAGAAAGAAAGAAAGAAAGAAAGAAAGAAAGAAAGAAAGAAAGGAGAGCATATGGGAGGGTTTAGATCACTGGTTCTCAACCTTTCTAATGTTGTAACCCTTTAATACAGTTCCTCATGCTGTGGTGACCTCAACATAAAATCATTTTTTGTTGTTACTTCATAACTATAATTTTGCTACTGTTATTAATAATAATCTGTGTTTTTGGATGGCCTTAGGCAACTCCCATGAAAAGGTCATTCAACTCACAAAGAGGCCACTGCCCACAGGTTGAGAAATGCTGGTTTATAGGGAGGAAAGGGAAGGGAGAAATGAATTAATCATATTACAATCTCAAAAAATAAAACTTATAAAAATCTAAAGAAATTAGGTTAATTCGGTATTTTATTTTTTCTAGCAAAAAAAATTATAGAACTTTTAAAGATTTATCTTTAAGATATTGGATAGAGAAAATGGGATAAGACTTAATATATCTAAAAAGTACATTAAGAATTATGAGGTTAGAATTGGTAGACTAGTAATTGAAAGATAGGTATGGTGGAGATGGTAGGTCCTTTGGAAACTGCTCAATGTCTGACATAGAACACAAATGAACACCATATATCATGGAAAGAATAACATTCTGTCAAGGGAGATGTCACAATCTAAATGAAATCTTAAAAGAATTTTACTAACAACATAGAAAATTATATGTATCTTCATTGTCTAACGTGACCTAGAAGTTAGGGTCATTAATTGTAAGGAGGTAACATATTTGAGAAGCATGGCAGTAGAAACCAGGAAGAGAGGAAGGTCCTGGAGTCCATGATGGTATATCCCATAAGAACAGTGTGCACTCCCAGGAAGTTCATAGGAACTACATGCCTCCACAACTATCCAGCTTATCCATTTGTGTTCTCATTTCCTACCTTACAATCTAGTTTTCTCAACTATTCTTACTGACTTCTGCATATTTTTATGCTCAGCCAGGTATTTAGGAGCCCAACTACTGAATTTTAAATTCATTAACTCCTACTTTTACTTTCTCTCTCCCTTTCCTTGACTAAAATTTCCTATATTCTCCTACTCCATACACTCAATCCAATGAGTAAGTAGATAATAGCTTTTATGTATAAGACTGAATGCACATACAATAGTGACTTTAACAGTCCTAGGCTACTCTGTTACAATGAAATTTGCATATTGGCCTGTTCCTGAAATGGGGATATGTACATTTCAACTAGCAGTTTTTCAGATATCAATGATATCTGTAGAGCTGATTTGATAGATGTTTTTATATTTTTTATTATTGTTGTGACTTTTGTCTTTTAATTTGTAGGATGGAATTTTCGGTTACTTCAAATTTGACCTATATATTCACAATGCATATATACTAACTTACCAAAAATGCAACTGTCTTTTCTATTTAAAAGCATAAACTATATAACTTACCAAATAAAGTGATTAGTTTTTAGATTTCCATATAGAAAATAAATATATGTGGATATATTAAATTATTTAATTTATTTTTTATTTTTTTCCAATTTAGAGAGAAGTAATTATAGTCAGTGAAATTTGTAATGGGCTATGTTTCTGTTGTATTTGTTTTCATAAAGAATATATATGTTTGAAAACTCATCACTATGCATATTGACCCATAATTACTCAAAAATTTTTAGACTGGTCAATAATGTCATAAGGAAATGGCTCTTTAGAAGAATGTCTGCTGTCTACTGCCTTCCTTTGTGATTTTTTTGATATTTCTCATACATATTGGGTAGCTTCCACTTAAATTGAAAGTCTCCAGTGGAATGCCTACACATGTAATGTTCAAATTACTTGAGAGCCCTTCTATTCTTGTCCTTCTGTATAATTATTATAAATTCTTCAAACCCCAGATAAGCCTCATTGCTTTTTGGTGTCTATCCTTATTTTAAAACACCACTATCTGTTTAGTTCAAATGTTTATATAGAATTTTGACATTTAACTATAATTTTCATCACCCTTACCATATAACACAGCTAGCTTTTTCAAAGCAAAGATCATTATTGGTTATCTTATTTATTTCTTCATGAGATAACTTCTATGCATGTGATGTTCAGTGTTGCTTGTATACTAGGTTGTCTAATTAAGTATGCAGCCTTCTGAGAATGCCACCAAGTCAAGGCACATACTTTGTACTTTTGTTTGATTCAGCTACCAGGAACAGCTTACATATTAAACATATATAGCTTGTGAATTGGGCACATATGGGATTATTGTTTATACTATAGTAGACCAAGCCTGCAGACTTCTATTTTGTGCCTTGGTTAAGGACAGATTGAAAAATAAAATTAATTTCTAACAATAATTTGGTAGATTTTGCTTAAAAATAATGGATTCTGATACTTAAAATTGGAATCTCATAGGAAATTAAAACATGGGGCACACATTACCATGAAGTAAAAATCGCAGGCCATAGTCAGAGTGGACTGTTTGCACAGAAATTACTGTCTGGCTCATTACAGTTGATTCCCTTGCCCCACCTTGCTCACTCTGATTGATTACACAAATAGCTCTAACAATCAGATGAATTTTATTCTCTTGAACCATCTACTCTAAAACTTTAAAAAAGCTGAATATAGAACTAAAATCCTAATGAAAATACATTATCTAGCATCCCTAGCAGTGATTTGTTGTTGTATTTATCCATTAGAGTTGATAGCATCTTATTTTATATTATCTGGAAGTATAATCTTTTATTACAAAAGAATATTCTGTCCTTTGTACTAAGAATCACTCTAACTACTTTAATTCATCTTTGCTTTACTATAACAAAGATAGCTGAATTATCTTTGTTTTTCTACATGCAGTTAGAAAGATTAAGTTTTACCCACTGCCAGAATAGCGTTGACAAAATTTTGACATAGGTTGTGAAACATTTGATTTGGGGAAACAAATGAGAAAGCAAACTGATAAAATGAAAATGTGATTTGAATTTCTTTTATCCTTGTTATTCAGACTGCTGTGTGTAACACTTTTTACTTATTAACTCATATAGATATTAGTTATTCCAAGTATGTAAATTCATACTTTTTTATTTCTATAGAAATGCTATATTCTAAAACATTAAGATTATAGTACTAAAATTGACCCTGAAGGATTTAATTCTGGTATCTTCACTGTTGTGCTTTCCAGTAAATACAAAAGGGGAATTAAATTCTCTAAAGGGAGGCTTCTAGATATGTACAGAGTGTCAGTCACTGGAAAAATCTTTCCTAATTTTTTAAGGAGGAGGCTATTGTTTCACAACAAACTATAATGTAAATTTGAAAGTTCATCCCAATTTGAACTGTTATTGCATTATGCTTCTTTCTCTCATCCGAAAGCAATTTGGTAACACAGGATCCTGTCTGGGTAGGAATAAACCTCACCTGTGCTGTTAGCTAATTGGGGCTGTGTGTGATCTTCTTACGAATATGATCCCTGGCTGGGGAGGTAACAGTGCTAAAGCACCTGCCTTTACCCCTTTCCCATGTACATGAAGATGTGTGTTCCCTAGAATCCATTCAAGCTGGTTGTGGTAACATGCATCTGTAAGCTCAGGGTTCCTGTACTGACATGGTCATTTAACAAGAAGAGATGCTAAAACCCTGTCCCAAACAATGTGCGAGGGAAGGACCAATACCCAATCTTGTCCTGACCTCCGTGTGCAAATTGTAGCATGCACATGCCACTCATGTGCTTGGAAGTGCATGTACACACACACACACATGCACGCACACACACACACACACACACACACACACACAACACACACACACACCCCACAGAGTTTCTTTCTTTCTTTTTTTTTTAAAGGATTTGAAAACCCAGTGTACTAGCTCTGACATTCTCAGACCTTTGTAATAGCTGTGTGAGGATGAATAATAAGAGGGAGGTGAGAAACGGGTGGAAAGAGAGAAAATATCTAACAAGTATCTCATTCCCCCTTTTTTAATCCATCTAAGTGAACATGCTGGCACGTGAGAAAATGGTCAGAGGAAATTACTCCTTGGTGACTGAATTTGTTCTCTTGGGATTAACAGATCATCCAGAGCTGCAGTCTATCCTTTTTGTGCTCTTCCTGGTGATCTATCTGATCACCGTTGGAGGGAATCTCGGCATGATGGTGCTGATCAGGGTAGATTCACGCCTGCACACTCCTATGTATTATTTTCTTGCCAGCTTGTCCTGCCTGGATTTGTGCTATTCTACCAACGTGACTCCCAAGATGCTGGTGAACTTTTTATCCGAGAAGAAAACCATTTCTTATGCTGCTTGCTTAGTTCAGTGTTATTTTTTCATTGCTATGGTTATTACCGAATATTATATGCTAGCTGTGATGGCCTATGACAGGTACATGGCCATCTGTAACCCTTTGCTTTACAGCAGCAAGATGTCCAAAGGGGTGTGTGTGCGTCTGATTGCCGGTCCTTACATATATGGCTTCCTTAGTGGCCTGATGGAAACCATGTGGACATACCGCTTGACCTTCTGTGGCTCCAACATCATCAACCACTTCTACTGTGCTGACCCTCCTCTCATCAGACTCTCCTGCTCGGACACTTTCATTAAGGAAACATCTATGTTTGTGGTAGCAGGATTTAACCTCTCCAATTCCCTGCTTATAATCCTCATTTCCTACCTGTTCATTCTCATTGCCATCCTGAGGATGCGTTCTGCTGAAGGTAGGCGCAAAGCCTTTTCCACCTGTGGGTCCCATCTGGTGGCAGTGACTGTGTTTTATGGGACTCTGTTCTGCATGTATGTTAGACCTCCCACAGACAAGTCAGTTGAACAATCCAAAATCATTGCTGTGTTCTACACTTTTGTAAGCCCCATGTTGAACCCCATCATTTATAGTCTGAGGAATAAGGATGTGAAACATGCTTTTTGGAAGCTGGTCAAAAGAAATGTGCTTTCAAAGTAAAAAATCACTTTACTTTTATAAATAAAAAAGTTCTGTTTATAAGAATGATGCCCAACTTTATAGCAGAAATTCGATTTTATGTACAAGATGAAAAGCTATATTCTTACAACAAAATATATAATATACAGGTTCAAAAGATAAACAGTTTACATACTATGTGAAGGTGCAATGCATGTATAAATGTGGAAGGTTTTATTCTCCTGTTTTGCATGTTTACATTCATGTCTTTCTATATTACTTTCACATTATAAAAAGTATGCATTTGTTACAGTAAAAATGCAATCTTAATATAAATGTACAAACTGAGTACACCATTTCTGTCCTCCATCTTCATCTTCCATTCTTAATTCCCAGAATGACTATTAATAGATTTAAAAGCTTTTAGAAAAGGGATTTATATAACTATAAACAAATGTGTAATTGTGTTTATACACATAGACACAAAATGGGCAAAATACATATTGAAGTGCAGCTGTTACCATGCAGGAGTTCCGTTCTGGTAGATTACAGGACTATCGGGAGCTGTGTTGGTGACTATTACTTTGTACCTTCAGCTTCAATCCCTGACAGTCACTTACTTCTTCCTACTTGTAAGAATCCCTTTCAAAACCAATAAAAGAAACCTCTTCCAAACAACAAAACAAATAAACAAATGAACAACAAAAGAATCACTTTCAGCAGAAACACTTCTCTGTCCAAGTAGAATCCCAGAGCTTCCATGTGGTGCTCTCGTTAAATATTAACTTAATTCTTTAAAGATTCGTCTGTTTATTTTATATGTGTGATGTTTTTCCTCTCTCTCTCTCTTCTCTCTCTCTCTCTCTCTCTCTCTCTCTCTCTCTCTGTGTGTGTGCATGCATGTCTGAGTATCCCATGTGTGCCTGGTGCATTGGAGATCAGAAGAGGATATCAAATCCCTAGGAACTACAGGCAGTTGTAAGCTGCCATGTCCTGTGGAAGGACAGCCAGTGCTCTTAACTGCTGTGCCATCTCTCCAGACTTAGAGAGTTTTTGAAAGTATAATTTAATTCCAACATTTCTTTTCTTCCTTTCCTCTCTCTATTGTAGAGGTGTTTATAGATGCACACACACATACACACAACAACATGCAGGCATATATATATATATATATACTCCCACACAAACATACACACATATACACACACATACACACATACGCACACACAAACATGCACTTGCATTGGCAGTGAAGGCTAGAAGGAACATAAAATCTCCTGTATCTGGAGTTACAGTTAGTTGTTAGTCACCAAGTAGGTGCTGAGAACTTACCTCAGGTCCTCTTTATGACTAAAACGTGTTTTTAACTGGTGATCCACCTTCCCAGATCCTATATATTAAGCCTTGAATCATGCAAAGAAGGGTTTCCACAAAGCATTATGGGTACTTGTGTCCTATGAACATTTTTTTTTTTTGGTGGAATTAACCAGTGACATTTCACATTCCTTGAGCCAAGTATCTTTCACACCTATCCTCATTTCTTTTTTACTAATCTATCTTTTTTAGGATGTACCAAATATTAGATATTTGTGCCACAGTGTAATTATTATCCACTGTTGTTCTGTATCATGAGTACAGTGATTCATACATTTAGAATGAAACATCTTCCTTCTTTTGTAAGCATTTTTGTGCTAAAGAAAGCAAGTTTTTCTTTTCTGTTGTATTTCTTGTAACTTTTCTGTTCTATTGTTTAAGCAAAGACAGCAAATGTCTACTAAGTATCCTCATTAGGTGTGCATTGCTCCTAGTGGCAAGGGGTTTGTGAGGAGTCTCAGATCATTTAGTTTTGTAATGATTGTAACCTTATAAGGAGAATAAATACAGACAACACAATTTTCTGGGAGCTGTAATACAAGGCTGTCCTCCTGCTTATGCAGTGGAAGACATGTCAATTCATTCTCAGTAAACTGAAGCCAACTCCATGACTGAGACACAAACTTGTTATGCTTCAATGCCAGGCAGGAATTGGAGCATCAATCTGGAACTGCATTTGTTGATTTGGATATCAATGGAAAAGATAATGTCCTTATTCCTCTCAACAAAATTGCTTTTCAAAGTTTTCTTTATATCTGAAAGTTTATTTCTGTTCAATGATACACATAAAATGACATTTTCAGATTATTATTTATATATTAAGCTACAAAATTATTTATGCTCCATTTTTTACATTCTGAAAAAAACACACATATGAAAAATGATTTTTAAATATTAACTAGTTTGTTGGATTCTCTTTAAAATGTGCACACATTGCTATCTAAACATGCCTTTAACTTTGCAAACCAAGTCCCTTTATTATTCCAACTTTTTCAGATCTCAGGCTCTATGTATGCCTCTATACTTACATTATACAGACACAAATTAAGCTTCACTAATAGTGGTATATGCAGCATTATAGTATTAACATAGTTTTCATGTCAGATAGTTTCATGGAACTAATTGACCTGTGAAAACATTTGCACATGTCCATACATGTGCATAGGAAGAAGAGAAAAAAGACATTCATTTTAAAATTCATGACATCTATTTATTTGTGTGTGTGTGTGTGTGTGTGTGTGTGTGTGTGTGTGTGTTGGCAACTCACAAGAGTTATTTCCTTATTAACATTCCTGTTGAATCACACTTACCTGGTCATTTGCCTTCCAAAGTGATTCATGTTTATCTGGATGCTATGGTCAATGTGCGTACTGCAAATTGAATTATGAAATTTCCTCATTGTTTTCTCTAGAGCCAGTAGTGGAGAGAATCATTGTGTTTTACCACCTCTCAAACCAAATACAGCTGGATTTTAACAGACCATGTTGTCATCCAGAATGTGCTGAGGAGTCTAGAGAAGACCCAGGGACACATTTTATCAAAATACAGGGTTCTTTCTACTCGGTTGGTCAGAAAACTTGCTGGATGTTTAATCCTACCAAACAAATATTAAAAAGTAATGTGATCTTAATGAAGGAATCATTAGTAAAACTGAAAATGAATCTGGTTTATGTGCTTGTCGCTTTTGAGCTGCCAAATAAACAGAAGTAAAAAAAGTATTATTATTATAAAACCAAATATGATGGTTAATTTTATGTATAGATTGGGTTATCTAAGCAGGGAAAACCAACTCTAAATGTAGGTAGCACCTTTCCCTAGGCTGGGATCCAAGGATGAAAGAATTGAGAAAGTGACCTGAGGATCTACATTCATCTTGCTGTTTCATGTCTCTGGACACAAGTCAATCAAATGCCTCAAACTTCTGACACCATGCCTTGAACAGCATCATTTGAAAGTTGAAAGTATAAGCCACAATGAACTGAATTCTCTGGACCATAAGCCACAATAATTGACTTTTGTTATATTTAATAGGAATTGATCACAACAGCAAGAGTAACAGGCACAAGATCTTTAGCAGTGGGAAGAATCTCCACAGTGGTTCTCTCACTTGTGAAGCAAGAGTAACAGAAAAAAAAATTATTTTGTGAACAAAGACACAAAAAAATCTGAATCCTTCTAATATTGTTCTTTATTTTTGAAAATTTCATGCTTGTATACAACCATATATGATCATATTCACTTCCAATTCCTTCCACACTGTCTACCAATGCATGTCCTTTTGTCTTCACTTCTTTCTGATTAGTAGTAAGTTCAGTCAGAGATGCCTATGTGTATATGGGTGTGAGAAATCCACTGGAGCATGAGAATCCTACCATTTACCATTACCTCCATGAAGAAATGATTCTCCACCCTCCAACAGCAATCCATTGCCATTAGCTCTTTAGTAAGATAGGGGACCTGGAGAGCATCTGTAGCAGAATTTTACTCTGGATTGATCATCAGTAGGTCTAGTGTAGATAACAAATCTCCTGTGCAGTCAGAGTATCAATAAAAATGTGATGTCCAGAAGGGAACATTGCATTTATCTGCACACTTCCCTATCTTCTGGCTTTTTATTTGAGACACTATTTCCAGGAAACCCAAAATGTCACTATGACCCTTCAGTTGGTCAGAACTAAGTTAGCTTAAGTGACTAGAAGAGCCTCAGGTCCAGTGAATTCTTCTTGTGTTTATCCCAGTTATGGGATGCATAATTATAACAGACAGGTGACTGTCAGTTTCAATAGATCTAGAATAACCTAGACAATAGACCTATGGGCATATTTGTGAGATAATTTCTAGATGGGGTTAATTGAGGCAAGGAACTAGCCTTAACTATAGGAATCATTATCTATGGGCTAGGGTCCTATCTTGAATAAAATTGAAGAAGCAAGCAGAGAACTCACATTCCTCTCTCTCTGCTTTCAGATTGGTGTCTCAATATGATTAACTACTTCCCTTTCCATACAATGAGGATAATTTGACTCCTTGATCTCTGACATTACTTTGTCAGGTAGTGATTATGGCAATAAAAAACAATGAACACAATATCTTAACCCCCACATTTATTATTTATGAATTTTGGATAAGAGATAAAGTTGGAATAGCTTATAAAAACTAATATTCTAAATAATTTAAAGTGTTTATCTTGAGGAGACAGCAGCTGAACTGGGTAGTGAAATATGTGTGTGAATTTAAAAGTACGAGGAATAAGGTCAAAATTCATGAAAAGCAAATAAATGCATTAAGGACAACTTGATTGATCCACAAATCATACATTAGAATGAAAGGAAAGATGATTGAGACAGAATGAGATAAGAAGGGCATAGAATGTTATATGTATATATTTTCTTTTAATCTGCTTGGCATAAAAGAGAAATCACAAACATATTTTAATCTAAGCAGTGATGGTAGGATAATGTCCGTTGAGTCATTTTCTAGATTTGAATGAGACTAAAGAATTCTGTAAAGAGAAATGGTTTTGTTTCCAAGGAGAGCAGTAATGACTGTAGGCTGTCAGCCATCATCAATTAGCATATGAAGTCTTCTTCCTAAGGTCATTTTTATTCTTCTTTAAGATCTCTACTTCTATGCTTCTACTAAGTTCCAAGGAATTCTCATTCACTTAAGCTTAATAGTTCCATACATTAATAGACATAGATATCTGCATTATTTTGAACTAGAACTTATCAGGGATATATGACTGTGTTTATTATTATACTTTAAAAGTGAGGAACTTAGAAGAACAGCTTATAACAGCAATTCTCAACTTTCCTAATGCTATGGCCCTTCAATACAGTTCCTCATGTTGTGGTGACCCCCAATCATAAATTTATTTTCATTGCTACTTCATAACTGTGCTTTTGCTACTATTGTGAATCATAATACAAATATCTGACATGCAAATGGTCATAGGTGACCCTGTGAAAGGGTCACTTGACCCCCAAATGGGTCACAACCAACAGGTTGAAAACCACTGGCTTAGAGAACCAGAACTACTCAGTGGGGCAAAAATACTTTCTTTGGTTTGTGTGTTTCATCTAGATGTAAATGTGTAATTTTTTAAAATTCATTTTAGTGGATGTTTACTCATGAAATGGGAAGAAGTAACTCTGTCCTATATGCTTTCCTTTTTCAGCCAGTGTATCTAACAGCTTTTGCAACAGAAAAAAAAGATTACTTTTTTATAGCTTAGCTCCTTCATGTAAATAGTTTGAAGATGAATATAAGATCTTTAATGAGTTTCCATTATTATTTGAAAAGAATGTTAAGTATGCTTGTTATGAAATTAAGGTGCTTTACTAGACATATATATTAAGAACAACAACCTCTGTGAAATTCAGTGACTATGAAATGTATAACATGGCTTAGGAAAAAAATGAATTTAAGAAGTTTCCTCAATTAATTGAACTTGTTACAAATTTCTCCATTTTCATTCACTTGTTCTTGCATTTTCCGAAACACTTAACAATATAAAATAAGCAAACAAAACCAAGGAGCTAAAATTGCCTCAGAATGGCAATTTGAAAGGAACTTGGGATTCCTGCACTAGTGCTGGTTGTTTGATTATACAATGCCAGCTCATGCAGGACAGGGGTCAAAACATCCTTACCAAGACACAGGGAGTCCCTGAAGAGATGATTTAGTTCTTCCTAATTCCAAGATTAAAACTACCTGAGCTGTCTTCTGGGACTAATAATTGGAGGGATTGATGACTTCAGTTTTTTTTTTTTTTTCTATTTTTAATGTGTAGGGAAAGGAAGTCTACCTTATAAATATAAGAAACATCTTCCAAACTTATTGGTTTTGAAGGCCCGTTTGTTTTCCCTACTTCCATAGTTATTTACAGGTAAGTTGTTAGAAAATAGCCAAAATGCAGCTTTATGAGTCATTTTGTTTTTCATGGAATACAAGCATTTATTCACAGAAGTAATTACAGATAGATAACTATATAATCATGTATATTTCCACATATCTATGTGTATGTATAGTATCGAGGCTCAAGATCTAGAAATGTTTGTTACAAATATTAAACAAACAGTCATAAGCCAAGGAGAAGATTGGAGTTCAAGGTCAGCCTGTATTATATAGAGAGATCATTTCTAAATAAATAAGTGCAGAAATAAAATTTATATATATATATCATATATATATGTGTGTGTGTGTGTGTGTGTGAGAGAGAGAGAAGAAGAAGAAGAAGAAGAGAAGAAGAAGAAGAAGAAGAAGAAGAAGAAGAAGAAGAAGAAGGAAGAAACTAAAAAACTGAAACTCCCTATAAGGTTTTGTGTACTTTACATATTGTTAGATCATCAAATACTTTGTAAACTATTACAATACTCCAACAACATTATGAAATAAGGAAATTAGATTCTTAGAAATTTGTCAACAACTGCAACAATATACATATCATACTTGAGATTTTGGTAAAATGTTTTTAGTTATTAAAATGATTTGAGTTTGTAAGATGAGTGCAGTACTGTGACTGCTGCACATATTTAGAATAGAATGATGTTTAAAGATTTCGGCCATCTCAAAACACACTGATGAACCTTTGTAAAATCATTCCACTTTCCTAACCTCATGAACATACATGCACACATAGTGAAATAATTTAAACCTGTATATTGTATGTCTGCACATGTGGACACATGTATATTTACACATATTATGTTGTGCACATATATTCACTATACATTGTCAAGGTAAGTTTTCAGAATAATTGGCAAGGAGAGAGAGGAAAACATTATTATAAAGATGATGGCTCTTACTATGTAGACATTTCTTACTTTGCAAAATACCTCAATTTGTACATAAACAAAAATATGCCTAGAGGTGAGATTAGGAACTAGGAATAGATGAGTATCTTAGGATTCTATGGAAATGAATATAGCAGGTTTCAGAGGTCATTTCAGAGAAAAATAAGGTGGAGACAAGTCATAGAAAAGAAAGAGATGTAAGAGGAACCAGGGAAGACTGATGAACCTGGGTATTAATTGTTGAAGAACAGCATGTGAAGAGTCTCTGTAGTTCATGAGTAGGTGGGGATTTAAAGAACGAATGTTTTCAGTTACAACATTAATTCTTCTTGCATCAAATAAATGCATGCACACACACACGTATACATATCTTTCATCTGCTTTCAATCATTTTGTCGGTTATGCATATCTGTATTTAGGGACATTTTGTATTTCTAAATGTCATAATGCAAAGCAGGTGTCAGGTAATTTAAAAAGCTCTCCAGAATTAGACTTCAGGAGGATAAGAGGATTGCCAGCACACTATTTTATAGCATATATTTTAGGTACAAGCTTTGAGGAATTAAATAAATAATAACAAAAGTAATCATTTCATATTGTTTTCTCTGAATTACAGTCAGTTCTATTGACATCATGAAGTTTGGTCCTACAGTGCTTATACTAGTTTCATAATAAGATGAATTCCTGCTGAAGCAAAGCAAAATAACAACCACTAGGGAAAATTTGAAGATTATTTCTCCTTCATATAAAATTGTGAGTTAGTTACACTCTGTCGAGAATGTAGATTATCTGATTCACTTGTGCCTGCCCTATTTGCCCTCTGAAGAGTCTTCCTAGGTCTTGTAATAGAGAATGAATCAGGACCATGTTTCCATCACAACCAGAGAAAGGTAAGAAAATACCTTAGCCTATGTCACCGAGGAGTGGATTACAATTGCACACTGAGTTTCATCCTGTTAGTCATATCTCAGTACCAAAGTCAAATTGAAAATAAAAAACCAAAGAATTGCCATTTTTTGTGTTTGTTTGTTTTATATTTTGCTTGTTTTAGTTTTGTTTTCCTTTCCCTATGACCTATTATTTAAGATCAGCTCTTACTTTGAGAAGCAATATGTGTGTGATTTTGGGGTAAAATTGAATGTTTCACCCAGAATCTGAAATCCCAGTCTGAGATTTGAGAGATTTCTAGGCATCTATCTGCATTCCCAACTGTAGATGATCATCCTAAACTAAGTCATTTTTATATCCCAATCTAAGTCTGATATTTGAGTAATTAGCCTTGAAAATGCTTACTGAGTTAACTGAAAAAAATGCAATGAAACTTTCCAAAACCATTAATGTAGGCTTTACAATTAATTGTTCACTTTTAAAAGTATTTTCTCTAATTAGAAAATACAACATACTGACCTTTTGTACTTTATAAAGAATTAAGATTGTTTTAAGTTATAATTTGGAACCTTCATACACACAGCATAAATATTTTACATGTTTTGGTCTAGAGTCAATGCTATCTATCAGGCAATGTCTTACCGTCATTCCTACTTTCAATAAAATTACCTGGAAAATTAAATTTCATAAGTAGCAAAATTCATTTGTCTATTTACAAAGAGTGGAAAAATCTTAGAACTAGAAATTGCTATAAAGTTTAAAACTAAAATATAAAGTGAAAAAATGTAGTTAGGTAAGAATTCTAATTTAGACTAAGAATATTTATAGTTCAAGAGAAAAATACAAAAATAGATTACTCTATCAAATAGATTAAGACTCAGTAGCCAAGTGTTTTTTAAACAAATTGGAGTCCACTGAGATAGGAAAAAAGGTGATAGAAAAAGAAAAGAAAAAACGAAAATGAAAATGAAAACATTTCCGTAGAGCTGGGAGAGGAAGAGGTTGAAGGCAGCCACAACGAACATGGAACTGTCTTTTGCGGTGTCAGTGCAAGCCAACTTAATCAGTGAGTCAGCACAGAAGGAGAAACATTTAAATGGTGACCCTTTATGGCATGTCGATTCTAACGTAAAGTTTCCATTTCTTCTTGCAGGCCATCATGAAGAGAAACTTCACCTCTGTGACAGAGTTCATCCTCTTGGGACTTACTAGCCAGGTGGAGCTTCAGATCCTCTTTTTTGTGGTGTTTCTGGTGGTGTATGTGGTCACAGTGGCAGGCAACCTGGGCATGATCATGCTCATCCAGGCCAATGCCAGGCTTCACACTCCCATGTACTTTTTCCTGAGCCACTTATCCTTTGTGGATATGTGCTTCTCCTCCAACGTGACTCCAAAGATGCTCCAGATTTGCCTTTCAGAGAAGAAAACTATTTCTTACCCTGCATGCTTGGTCCAGTGTTACCTCTTCATTGCCTTGGTCCATGTTGAGTTCTACATCCTGGCTCTGATGGCTTTTGATAGGTACATGGCTATTTGCAATCCTCTGCTTTATGGTAGCAAGATGTCCAAGAGTGTGTGCACATCCCTTGTCACAGTGCCTTATGTGTATGGGGCACTCACTGGTCTCATGGAGACCATGTGGACTTACAACCTTGCTTTCTGCGGCCACAATAAAATCAACCACTTCTACTGTGCTGACCCACCACTGATTAAGTTGGCTTGCTCTGACACTTACCACAAAGAAACCTCCATGTTAGTTGTGGCTGGCTTCAATCTCTCCCTCTCCCTGCTCATCATTCTCACTTCCTATCTGTATATTTTTCCTGCTATCCTGAGGATCAACTCAACAGAAGGCAAGCGCAAAGCTTTCTCCACCTGTGGCTCCCATCTGACAGCTGTTACCATATTCTATGCAACTCTTTTTTTCATGTACCTCAGACCCCCCTCCAAAGAATCTGTGGAACAAGGCAAGATGGTCGCTGTGTTCTATACCACTGTCATCCCCATGTTGAACCCCATGATTTACAGCCTTAGGAACAAAGATGTGAAAGAAGCAATAAGCAAAGAACTGTCAGCATTTTCAAAAAGAACATTTTTCTGAAAAAGAACCATTTTTCTTTTTGCATTCTTGGCAGTTTTCCTGGGTATTATTATTTTTTAATTTGCAGGAAATGAGAGAGTGACAAGAAATTAGAGTGTTGCAAGACAACAGGGAGCAGGGGATTGAATAAGTTTAATTCTTTTCTAAAATGCAAACATACAAATTTTGATTATAAAATTTTTACATAACTGTATTTGTCTCTCTTTTTGCTTAACACTTGTTTTATGTTCTTTGCACTTACTGCACACGGAAGCTTTATCTTTCACACCCCTGGATTTGTGGCTACTTCTGGAAGAGGAATTACGTTAGAATTCACAGATGTCACTTCTTCTTTAATACCACTCATTGTTTTCTCTTTAGTATATCATTTTTCCTTTGCCATAACGACTACCAATATTTACAATCTTGGCTGTTTGGTCATAAGATATGGCATGGGATTCTAAGACAATACACACTAGTAATATAAGATAGTGAAGGGTACTTTTGTTTTTAGGAGAGTTGCTGTCTGTTGAGCATGCTTGTTTCTACAACATGAAATGATCCTTATTGATGGGCTGAGTTTCAAACACCATATATTCCAACATATTATGTTCCGGAAGAATTTTTCTATGTATTTATACAAATGGTTGAGTTTAGTTCAACTTAACTTTGAAATTATTGGTGACTAAACATACATATAGTTTTCTAAGATAAATTTATTTATTTATTATTTTTCATGCTGGCTGCAGTTTCCCCTTCCTCCTCTCCTCCCAGATCCTCCCTCCTTCTGGTCCCATCCTTTAATCTACTCCTTCCCTGTCCCTGTTTAGGAGAGGACAGTATTCTATAAGTTTCAACAAAACATGGCATATCAAGTTATATGTTTAAATGTCAAATACTCTTATAAAATGAGTATAAATGTCTGTTTCATTTCTACTTCACCCATAATTCTTTACACAGAATAACTTATCTTTATTTCTTTGAAGAATTAGCCCATTTTGAGTCATGATTTATTTCTACTTTTTTAAATATGAACTTGATTTAGTAGTATCTTTTTATTAAACTTAAGTGTTAGTGTTTTTTTATACTAATTCCTTCACTCTTGCCCTGCAGCAATTCCTTTTTATTTTGCAATAGAATGTTTGAATAATTCTTTTAATTAAAACTAATTTTATTATGGGTATGTAATAGTTGTATCTTTGAAATAATACTCTGAAGCAAGGAGCAACTATATTCATTCTAACCACATTGTGGACTAAATTCATGCTGTGATTGCAATTTTTGAATAATTTGATCCTTATGAATATAAAAATTATTTCTAGTTGGTTTATTTTTGTTTTATCTTTGTAATTACTTTACCCCAAGTTTCCACTGAACTATACAATTTCTATTACAGGTTCCAACACAATGTGTAATCAGTGGTCCCACCTAAAGTTATATGCTTTTTGCCAGGTTGTTAATCTGAAGAAAGTGATTTCTACCATTTGTCTAAAGAATCTCCTGTAGTGACTCCTGAGAAAGGAGGAATCATTCCACAGGATGAGCCTCTAATTGGTTCGCCAATATCAAGTGATCAGCCCTGAACACACAAAACTAAATGAACTCAGGAGTTGGTATTTATGAATTTATTAATGAATATATATTTATATATTTATATTTATGCATATACATATGTATAACACACGATATATATATATATATATATATATATATATATATATATATATATATCAGGAATGATTAAATAAAATGGGGCCATGAATTTGGAAGTGAGTTGGGAAGGGCCTGGGAGCATCTAGGGGGAGGAAGAAAAGCAATAATATAAGTATACCTTAACTAATGAAAATGAAATGTAAAAGAATTTTATCCTCCAATTTATATTGATGTTAATGCAATATATGACAAATTCCAATTCATCAATGAATAGAACAGAAAGAGTCATTTGCTGAGTGTGTAAATCTGATGGGTTTACCTTTATAGGTCACTTGGCCTTTTTTCTTGGCTGCTCTTAATATTCTTTCTTTATTCTGTACATTTAGTTGTTTAATTATTATGTGTTGAGGGGACTTTTTGGGGGGGTCTAGTCTGTTTGGTGTTCTATAGGCTTCTTGTATCTTCATAGGCATTTTCTTCTTTAAGTTGGGAAAGTTTTCTTCTATAATTTTGTTGAATATATTTTCTGTGCCTTTGAGTTGGTATTCTTCACCTTCTTCTATCCCTATGATTCGTAGGTTTGGTCTTTTCATGGTGTCCCAAATTTCTTGGACATTTTGGTTCATGACTTTGTTGGCTTTAGTGTTTCCTTTGACTGATGAAACTATTTCTTCTACTGTATCTTCAATGCCAGAAATCCTCTCTTCCATCTCTTGCATTCTGTTGGTTATACTTGCATCTGAAGTTCCCGATCTTTTACTCAGGTTTTCTATTTCCAGCATTTCCTCTGTTTGTGTCTTCTTTATTTTTTCAATTTCCTTTTCAGTTCTTGGACTGTTTCCTTTGTTTGTTTCATTGTTTTTTCATGATTTTCTTTCAGTGCTTTATTGTTTTCTTCCAGGACTTTATTGTTTTCTTGGAGGGCTTTATTGTTTTCTTCTAATTTGTTTGCCCTTTCCTCTAGTTGTTTACAGCGTTCTTCCAATTTTCTTGTCTTTTCCTCTACACAAGCCTCTACCTTCTTCATGAAGTTACTCATAAGGCTACTTTCTTCTGCTTCTCCAATTTTTGGTGTTCAGGTCTAGATGTTGGAGGCGGGCTAGGTTCTGGTGATGCTATATTGCTCTTCATTTTGTTGTATGTACTTCTGCCTTGACGTCTGCCAATCTCCTTGTGGTTCCTTCTTGGTCTTATCAGTGTACTTGTTTCAGAAAGAGCTGACAGATTCAGGAAGACTCTCTCTCTTGTCCAAAAGGGAGTTCTCTTGTCCAACTCTGGTCCAGAGGGGAAGTTGGGGGCAGGATGGGAGCTGGTGGCCGGTCTCTAAGTCTCAGGAAGTGGCTGGGGTCTCAGGCAGATGGGCGTTGGGGCAGGGCGCAGAGATTGCAGGGACTGCCGGGGTCTTGGAAAAGGGGATCCCTCCCGGTGGGGCTAGAAGGGGACCTGCCCGGGGGCCAGAACCTGGGACCAAGTTGGGCAGGTCTTCCTGGAGTGGCTGGTGCCCAGGGATGGGGTCCGGGTTCAAGTGTGTAAATCTGATAGGTAGACACATAAACAAACCTGGTTTCTTTAAAAAAAAAAAAAACCCTCAGATACTGACAAGAGCAACAGAGAAAGTAAAGAGGTCGCCATGGTGGCGTGGTAGAGAATGACCTGAAAGCCCCAAGGCTCTGGCTGATGTGCTTCTGTTAAGAGGTAGTAAGGGACTCTGAGCCAGGGCGACAGTGAGATACTATGTAAACATCTGAGATGTACAGCTGTGGTTGCTTTGGTGTCTGTATAAAATATCTGAGGTCATCAATTCATACTGTCAGAAAATTTATTCTGGTTATAGATTTAGATGATGCAGTCTGTGATTGCCCCAGCTGTTTTTAAGACTCTTTAAGACTGCACATCTTGGCAGAGAACATATCAGAAGGCAATGCTGCTCATCTCTAAGAGGAAATTGAAAGGTGAGAGTTGCATCATAATATTCTTTCAAGGGCAAATGTCTGGAACTTCTTTGAGCCCCCTCTATACTCTGTCTCTTAAAGTTCGTGCCCACTCCTTGATTCCACTGTCTGGGGAATGAACCATTAAAAACACCAGATCAATGGCAATATCAGCAGGCATGTTAGCACTGGAGGGGGAAATTTGGGGGTGTCCTACCCCTATACAAAGAACAATAGATAACTATTGACTGCTGGAAGGAGAATTAATTAGCCTTTCTCTGTAATAAACTCCCTTATTGGTTGTCCCGTGCAGAGTGGACACAAATAACAAAAACAGACTCACCATATACAACAGTAATATGATAATCAAAAACGTTAACAACTCGAGAGTAGGGAAGATGGGAAAGGGAGGGAGAAGCAATGTAATTCTACTTCAATTAAAAACATAATAAAATGAAAGAATATAGCTATACCCTAGCAAATGTTTCTCCATTAAAATGCCAACTGATTCTTCAGGTACTGCTTCCAAAGTGTTTGCAAGGGCTTTTCTTCCACCAGGTAAGCACAGCATGAATTATTATTTGATGAAAATGATATTTTATTCCATTAATTGTCAACATCCATTGAAGAATTAAGCTGTATTTTGGAGAAATAAACTTAATCTTTCAAAACAAAAGAAACTCAAAGTTAACAAATCATGTGGGTATAGAAATTGGCTCCTACTTTAGTTTTTAATTACATGTGTGCATGTGAGTGCTTCCATGTACATGTATTTGTGCATGCTAGTGTGCACAAGTTTGTGTGCATGTGCACGTGGAGACCGGGGTCAGTCTCCAGTATTATTTTGCAGGTGCTGTCTATCATTTTTTTTTCCTGGGATAGGCCTTCCCACTGGACAGAATATGACACAGTGAGCTAGATTTGTTCTCCAGTGGCTCTAAGGGATCCGCTCATCTCTGTCTTTTACAGCTCTGAGATACAATCTCTTGCAACCTTGATTTTTAGACAATGTGGCTTTCGAGGACTGATCTCAGGTCCTCATGAATGCAAGCAAGCCCTTAGCTATCTGAGGTACTGCCTCAGCCCCATTACCTTCTTTTAAAGAATCTATTTCTTATTAGAAAAAAATGGGAAAACAGATTTCACTAATAGAAAATATACTGGATTTGCTTATTATGAAGTACTGCTTATAAAAATATATATGCTGCCAAATGGTTCAATTCTGGTATCAACATATGGGAAACTATGGCCTTTATCAGGGATGCAATGTATCCATCAAGATTCATGGAAAACATTTTAAAATAAGAAGAAAAAAATCTGTTAGCATAGATTTAACATTCTAATTCTACTGAGAGTTGTTCATCTCTTGAGGTTACTTTTCTGATATGCAGATAGATGATGTAATATGTAACATTTTAATTGAATCTTCTGGGTCTTTTTGTAAGATATACATGGCAGACAGTTAGGTTCTTATAAATGTTCCCGAGTTACTCATTGATGCTGACAGATGCAATGATCTTGAGAACATTCATACTTCATGTACAAGTAGGTTCATCACACAGCTTATCTGTGCTTGCTTACTTTTCAGCAAAACCAGTCTAAGGTGTCAGCCCTCTGGACTGCCTTTAAAATTCTGAGGAACAAGAGAATATTTTGCTGAGGATCTTCTGTGGAGGATGTGTACAGAGAGGAGTTGTAAGAGGACAGGGAATGGATACGATTTAAATAACCACGTTCATGTAACTGATCAGCAAAAGACAAACAAATTTTAAATGGGAGGGTTGGATAATGGGAGTGTGTTGCGGATGGCTCTTTAGGTCTTCTGCTCCAATCTAAGGATGAGAATCTGTTTGGGACAGAAATAAACTAGGCAAACCACGAGAAACCTGTCAGAGTGTTATCAAGCAGTAATTAAGAAGTATGTTTCATTTATATTGTGGTTCTTTCAAACTTGTGTTAATATTAATTTATCTGTCTGTCTTTCTGTCACATATACACAAGTCAGAACTGAGGTTATATACAGGATACCAGTAACATAATGTTCAAAGTTGAATGATGTTTTTACTCACATTACATTAAGAAGTGACAAAAAGAAAAAAGAAAAAGAAAAAAACCCCCAAAAACATGAATCCTTAAAATAAACCAACAAAAAACAACATGTTTCCTCTTCACCTTAATTATTTGGATTTAGCCTGGAGACAGTCTGAGACACTGGTCAGTTGTGCTCACCATTTTGTATAAATCTCTGCTCTGTCAGAGATAGAATTCTGCAGTTGCCTCTAAGAGCTGGCAGCTTCAATCATTAGCTCTGACACCTTGTACACCTTGTACAGTGACGACCTGGTTTGCTAGGGACCAGGGTGTTTCCCAGAATTCTCAAACAAGGAAATTCTCAAACTGCTAGGCACCTGTTCCTATACCATACCACAGGCCGAGAGCTGGTAAAGATGTAGGCAGGTTTCATCAAGTCATCAGTAATTTGACCTCGTTTCCAGTTCAATCTCGTCATTGAACAAAAACTAAATTTTGAAGGCTCGTCGGAGCTCAAGATGTTTCATTTGTCTTGACATACTGATACACTCAGTAGTTAGATACTAGTACCCTGTTATCATCACTTTCTTTTAACTGAATTTGTTTCTGAAAATCGTTCCTTTCATATACTATACTCTGAAAAAAGTTTTCCCTCCCCTACTCCTCCCAGACCATCCCTACCTCCCCAGCCATCTAACTCTATACCTTTTCTCCCTCTTTAGCTACAAATGGCCAAAAAATCAAAGCAAACCAGAATTTTTAAACAGCAAATAAAACCTAATAAAAAGCACAATACACATTTTAATTTCTTGTATTTCATGTATTGATTTGCCTTAAGTAAAAAATAAGCAAATAAATAAAGTTTCAGTACACCACAAGGAAACCCATAGAATCAGCTAACCTGGGATCAGAGACTGAACCACCAACCAGAAAACGTGTATGGGACTGACCTAGGCACTTTGTACATATGTTACAGATGTGTGGCTTAGTCTTCTTGTGGGACTCCTAACAGAGGGAGTAGGGTCTATCTCTGACTCTGTGACTTGCTTTTGGCCCCTCTCCTCCTACTGGTGGCTTCATCCATCCTTAACAGGAGAGAGGAGATGTCTAGTCTTTCTGCAACTTGATATTCCATGGCTGGGTGATATTCATGGGAGACCTACACTTTTCTGAAATAGAAAGGAGCAAGAGTGGATGGGGGAGGAGATTGAGGGGAGGAATTGAGAGGAGTGGAGAGAGATGGGGGGGACTGTGATGGTGCTGGGGAAAAAAACTAGTGAATTAATTAATAAAAATTTTAAAAAGCTCATGTAACCATAAGAAGTTTAGTAGTAAATAAACCAGTGATATCCTACAAAGTACAAAATATTATTAAAATACTTTCAATGTGCCTGAATTGAGCAGACAGACAAGATAAACAATTTTATCAGCTATAAATGTGTGGCATGGTCAAGTATTTGGAAGAGGTCAAAAGGATTATTGTATATCTTCTGGTGAAATAAAGATGTATTAAAAGACTTGTCTTGATTTCTTTCTTCTATGAATTCATAGTTTAGAAATCCATCTATTAGTCCTTTAAAGTTTTCTAATTACTGCATAGAATATACATTTTTATTGACTTCAACCATTTGAAACATAAGAAGAAAATAATTTCTTATGTTGTCTATCTCTGTCACTCACCCATCACATAAAGTCTCATCAGAAATGGGAGGAATTGATGGAACATAAAGTACGGGGTGGAAGAAGGGGAGGAGAACAGATTCTAAATGAGTAGGAAAATGATTTCTCTACACAAGAAATACACTATTAATAAATGTTACTGGTGCATGGAAGAAGAACAAGTGAGTTTTCTGGAAAACATTAAAATAAACAAAGTAAGTAGTTAAATATAGCCTTAAAGTTAACATAGCTTCAAACACAATGATATTTAATTTATATTGTTAGTAAAGATAATGTCATATGCATAAACTGAATTTAGTGAGCAATATTAGATTAAATGATGGTTTGGCAGCAGTGAAATAACCTGTGGGTAGGGAACTTAATGCAAAGTTAATAGTAGGGGGATGTAGCAGAAGTGATTACTGATATACTAAGGAGAGTTGATGATTTATAAATCAGCATTGCTTAACAATGCTCAGTGTTATGCTCTTTTAAACACTTATTATCATTACTTGTGTCTTATTTCATCCTCCATAAGAATATTATTTTGAGAGAAAGAAATAAACTTCTGAAGGAATGTCCCTTAATCTTTTTTAGTCAGAAATGGAAACTCCTTCACTACACACACCACAGATTTCTATAGCTTGCTGGTAAACTTTAGAAATGCCATTAATTTAAGTTATAAACACTTATTAATGAATAATATTTAGGGTCACTCAATTCCTTTTTATCTTTCTTTTGAGTTTATAGTATGATCAAAACATTTCTCCCTCTCCTTTCCTCCCTCCAACCCCTCACATATACCGGTATCTCTCCACTTTCCTTCAAATCCATGGCATCTTCATTCATCAATTGTTATTACATACATATATGTATATTTTTGTTACTCAGAATTCTAACTGAAATGAAAGAAGACAAAGATTGCTTAAAAATGGTTGCCTTTTTAAGTTCAAAAGTATAAATTTCAGAGAGAAGATGAAACTTGGGGTGATTCTCATGGATTGGTTCATAATGGAGACATGATTGACAAATATTCAATAATGTCTTAGGGTTCTTTAAAAAATAAAGTTACTACTTAAAGACCTAATAGAGGTTTATATTTTATTCTTATTTTGCAGTATCTTTTTATGTATTTCTAAGGTATGACTAAACTCTATATATGTCACTGAAATTATATATATATATATATATATATATATATATATATATGGATAGATAGATAGATAGATATGTAAAATGTTTGTTCTAAGCAAGTAAATCCAAACATTGTGATTATGGTATTTTATGATCTTCTAGTGTAAAAACTATAATGTATGTATATATGTATACATGCATTGTGCAAAATACTATGAAATATGCAAGAGAAAAGAGATAAATAAAGGCATCAGTGCTCTCTGAAGAAAATGAGTTAGGAAAATGTTATATCAACACAAATGTCTGGATTGTCTATATTCCACATGCATACTTACTGCTTTTCTTTGTTTTATTAGATAGAATGCTTCTGTCTCTGGATGAGATTTAAGAAAATGCCCAATTTCATTGATGTAACAGAATTTATCCTTCTAGGGTTGACTAGTCGTCCTGAGCTGCAGCTCCTTTTTTTTTTTATATAGTTTTCTTGATGGTCTACATTGTCACTCTGCTTGGCAACATTGGGATGATCATATTAATCAGGATCAGCCCTCAGCTCAGCAGTCCCATGTATTTTTTCCTCGGTCACCTGTCTTTTGCAGATGTGTGGTTCTCTTCTAATGTCACCCCTAAAATGTTGGAAAATCTAGTGTCTGAAGTGAAAACCATCTCCTACCCTGGGTGCATAGTGCAGTGTTTATTCTTCATTGCCTTTGTCCATGTGGAAGTCTTCATCTTGGCAGTGATGGCATTTGACAGGTACATGGCAATTGGCAACCCTCTGCTCTATAGCAGCAGAATGTCATGGACTGTGTGTATACGACTTATCTCCTTCCCTTACATCTACGGCTTCTTTATCAGTTTAATCTCTACATTGTGGACTCATGGTTTGTACTTCTGTGGGAACATTGAGATTAACCACTTCTACTGTGCAGACCCAGCTCTCATCAAGATGGCCTGTGCTGGGACCTTCATTAAAGAATACACCATGCGCAGCTTAGCGGGTCTCAACTTCTCTTATTCCTTACTGGTTATTATTGTCTCTTACATATTCATCCTTATTGCCATCGTAAAGATGCGTTCTGCAGAAGGAAGGAAAAAAGCCTTTTCCACATGTGGCTCCCACTTGACAGCTGTCACCATATTTTATGGAACCCTTTTCTTCATGTATCTCAGAAGCCCAACTGAGGAATCTGTGGAGCAGGGGAAAATGGTAGCTGTGTTTTACACCACAGTTATTCCTATGTTGAATCCCATGATCTACAGTCTTAGGAACAAGGATGTCAAAGAAGCCATGAGCAAGGCCATCACTAGAGCATTTTCAGAAAAATAGAAGATTAAACTGTGCAATGATACTTAATGTTCATAAAAAACCCTTTTGGTTGGGCTGGAGAGATGGCTCAGAAGTTAAGAGCACTGACTGCTCTTCCAGAGGTCCTGAGTTCAATTCCCAGCAACCACATGGTGGCTCACACCATCCGTAATCAGACCTGGTGCCCTCTTCTGGCCTGCAGTCATACATGCTGTATACATAGTAAATAAATAAATCTTTAAAAAAAAAAAGAAAAAGAAGACCCTTTTGGATGGCGTTGAATTTATTTTTATTTTCATTAAATATAAAATTTTGTTTGTGAATTTTTAAAATAATAGTTGTTATTCTTTGATGTTTTCATTCATTTATTTCATATTAAAAATAGAAAAATAGTGCAGAGCTTAGAAAAACATGCTGCAAAAGGCTTTGGGTCATGACATACAGGTCATTAAACACCACCAACATCATACACACACATTTGGGCTACTAACCAATTTCAAATTTAATGGGTAAATTGACTGCTGAGGGCCATGGGGTGACAGCAGGTGACATTTAGTGTTTGACAAGTAGACCCACCAGACGTAAAATCCCTGGTGGGGAGGAGCCCCAACTGGCAAAGCCGTGGGGTCACAGGCTGTGGAAACCAGTTGTTTTCTGTTTGTAACTTTCTCAGGTGCCACCGCTATGCCTCCTGGTGGTGCCGAATGCCATTTAGTTAAGTAGACTGTATGATTGTTGCTTGGCTAAAGAAACCACGTGACAAAGTTTCAGTTTCTGGTTGAGTGGATACAGCGTCACTTCCTCCATTAATTTCATTACTTAAAAAATAAAATCATGTGTATAGTGGTTTTTGGATTCAGTGACTTATTCTCTTTTGCACTCAAAATATTGATGATCTGAGATGGTCTGGGAAATGAAATAAAATGAATAAATTAATTGAAAAAAGTAATATAAAACCTACACATTTGAAAGTATCAATGTTGATGAAATGGCTGAACAGGATGTTCTAACTAGATCCCAGGATGGAGATGAAGATCAAAATTGAGAAAGTAAAAACAAAAACAAAAACCCACTGTAACATGAACCTTAAAAGGTCTTATTAATAAAAACAAACCTGGAGCCAGGTATTGGGGTGAATGCTGAAAGATCAGAGAAGCAGAACAAGCCGCAGCTAATCTCACCTTGCCAGTTCCTCAGCTGATCCTGTTTCCTCAGACTGGAAGCCTCTGAGTCCTCATCTGGAAGGAATCTCAGCTGAACTGCTGCTAAAAGCCTAAAAGCTTAACCAGCTCTATCCTGGTCCTCACGCCTTATATACCTTTCTGCTTGCTGCCATCACTTCCGGGGATTAAAGGCATGTGTCACTATGCCTGGCTGTTTCCAGTGTGGCTTTGAACTCACAGAGATCCAGAGGAATCTCTGCCTTTGGAATGCTAGGATTAAAGGTGTGTGTACCATCATTTTCTGGCCTCTATATCTAGTGGCTGTTCTGTTCTCTGACCTCAGATAAATTTATTAGGGTGCACAATATTTTGGGGAACACAATATCACCACAAGCCACAAATGAGTTTGGGAACATTTTCTGCTTATTTTGTAGAGAAGCTATTAGTGCTTTTATAGATATAAAATGCAAATTTGAAAACTAAGAATCAAAAAAATGAATTTGATTTCACATTGAGTTAATCATTAGAAAATTATAAAATTATGAAAGATAGGAACTTTGAAGAAATTATATAGACATATAAATTAGGATATATGTAAATATTTAAAATAGATTATAGTATAATTTGATAAGAATTTTGTTTTACTTGTTATAAGTTAAGAATTAGTCTTTTAGATTCTAATTATCTGGCAATGGTGACCATGAGGAAATATTAAAGGTCTCTCCTTTGTTCCCTAGTTACATTTTGTCTACTTGCTCTAGGAACTGTGATCACTAAATTTTATGATTATGACTTTTTAAGGATGTTTGGATTCAAGTTGGGAAAATAGTCACAGATTAGATATTTTTTGAAATGCAATTATAGACTGATGTAATCATTGTTTTAAGACATAAAAATAAATTGTGTGGTGTTGCTGGAGGGCTTCTCTCCAGGCTCCACCAAGCCCCGCAGTCCCACAATCCACATAAAAAATAATCACTCAGACGCTTATAATACTTATAAACTGTATGGCCATGGCAGGCTTCTTGCTAACTGTTCTTATATCTTAAATTAACCCATTTTTATAAATATATACCTTGCCATGTGGCTGGTGGCTTACCGGTGTCTTTACATGCTGCTTGTCCTGGTGGTGGCTGCGGTCTCTCTCCCTCCTTCTTCCTGTTTCCCCAATTCTCCTCTCTCTTTGTCCCACCTATACTTCCTGCCTGGTCACTGGCCACCAGTGTTTTATTTATATAGAGTGATATCCAAAGCACTTCCCCTTTTCTTTTTTTTAAATAAGGAAGGTTTTAACGTTAACATGGTAAAATTATATATAACAAAACAATTATCGAGCAAGAATTACAGTTACAATATTAAAGAAGATGTCCTATCTATCTTATATTTGTGAGTTTAAAGTTTTATATCTAACTTATCTTTTATCATAACTGAGGAAATTATAACTATCTAGTCTTTAACCACATCAAAGACCTGAGAAGGAACATAATGGTACCTGAGAAATGGTAGATGGATGCAAGCAACTTTCAGGAATCTTGCAAGAGTAGACCAAGACAGCTGGCAGCCTGGACAGTCACCTAATGTTTCTCAGCATTGTTGGTGCATTCAAATTGGCTACAGGCCTAGAGTATCTGACAGACCATTTTTAGAAGCAGGAATTCTGAAAGACCATCTTACCCTGTCTTGGCAGAGTACAGTGGTCGCTTTCCTTGTGTCTCGCTTGTCCAGGAAGGACAGCATTGCATTCGTACTGTCAGTCATCAAGGCAAGGGCAGTTCTTTGCCCAGTAGATTATTTTGTGCCAAGAAGTCAAACTTCCAAATGGAAATGTCTTAGAAACCCAACATTCTCTCGGGATCAAATTGGTGCAGCCAGGAGCAATTGTGTCTCACATCAACAGAATTCTAAGTTATTTAAATGCCATATTCTCTAGGTCTATGAAGTGTTTGAAGATTACCTATCTATCTGAAATATATCTATGTATACCTAGAAGACTTAACTAACATGACTACAAATATGATTATAATAGATGACTAATTATTAATCTATTTCTTAATTATCCATTACAATTTTAAATGAGTTACATAAACATAATACTTCAAACAAGAATAGAAAAATATATATATATATATATATTCAGTATAATAAAATTAACTTCAAGTTTGTATCAATAAACTAAAATTTATACCAATGTAAAACATTTTAAACATAAACTAAAATCTATACCAATGTAAAACATTTTAAACAAGTTGTTCTTTAAAAGTAGGTTCATTAATATCTACCCTTTTATCTTATCATCTCTATATCCTCCTATATATCTATATCAAATCCCCTTTTCTTTTTTAGAAAGAGATCACATTTATAATCAACCTGTTTTAAATAAAAATATTGTTTTTTCTCTGTCCTACACCAGAGGGCTCTTATGATTTGGGACACAAGAATCTCTTAACCATTTTTTTTTAAGCAATATGTCTGGGTTTAGAGGGGGAGTGAGCCAATTCCACCTCTAAAGCCAGCTTGGTATATTTTGGAATTTGTGCGTAGCATCTCTTACTACTTCCTGCTGGAGGGGGGCGCTGTATCTTATGGGGACGCAAAGAAAATTTTAGGCCTATGGGGTAGTCCATGAAGCTGTATTGTGTGAACCAGTTGCCTTGAAACTGATCTGGATGTTGGATCATCTGGGCCATGGTGTCATCAGAGACCTTTCAGGGGGTCTTGGCTGGTGAAACCTGATGTATCTTAATCTGGAACAAATCCATAGCCTCTGGCTTTCTGTGGAAACAAAAGCAGAACCTCTTTTCCAAAGTAACATATCTTTATATCCAAATTTTGAAGTCAAGGTACCTTTAAAATTTACATTTTGGCATAAGTGAACAGCTTTTATAATCAAATGTTTTTCTTTAGTTATAAATATCAAAGACAACATAATCCAGATTTTATGTGTGATAGTCATCTTTACGTGGCTTATTACCTTCACTTTTTTTTAAACACTTTATTTTTAGATACTATTTGTTTATATAACGGTATATATATTTTTTTTCTTTAAGCCTGAAACCGTGCTGTGGCTGCTGGCTCCAACATGGCAGTGGTATGTTTTCCGCCAGCTCTGAAAGCCATCAATTTTCAGAAATAGTGGGTATATGCTTCTTATCAAAGCAGGGTGTAGCCCAGAAACTTCTTTTTTTTTTTTTTTTAATACTAGTAAAGACTAAATATACCACACAGCTCAATGTGCCGCTGGCAGATGCCTCATTCCCGCCATACTGCTGGTCAAACACACACGCCAGGAACCCGCCAGTGTTCAAACCTGAGTTTTTTGCCTGTATGAGACATGAAGCAGGAACCTGGTTTTGGCTCTGTTTAGAATTGGTTATCAAATATTCTCAGGTTTAAGGTGGACACTCGAGCCGTTGGGTACCATTTGTTGCTGGAGGCTTCTCTCCAGGCTCCACCAAGCCCCGCAGTCCCACAATCCACATATAAAATAATCACTCAGACACTTATAATACTTATAAATTGTATGGCCGTGGCAGGCTTCTTGCTAACTGTTCTTATATCTTAAATTAACCCATTTTTATAAATCTATACCTTGCCATGTGGCTGGTGGCTTACTGGTGTCTTAACATGCTGCTTGTTCTGGCGGTGGCTGCAGTGTCTCTCCCCCATTCTTCCTGTTTCCCCAATTCTCCTCTCTCTTTGTCCTGCCTATACTTCCTGCCTGGTCACTGGCCATCAGTGTTTTATTTATATAGAGTGATATCCACAGCAGTGTGGCCCTAGGAAGAGAGAGATGTACATAATATATTCTCTCCTATACACTACCTCCAAAGCACAGTAAAAAATAAAATATTACTAGAGGCTCTGAAAAGGATTCAAACTGCTGTCCTGTACAAATTCTTTATATCACCTATTATGTTCACCCTTCTCAAGTCCTCATCTCTGCTGGAGCTGGTCCCCAGCAGCTTCCTTAACAAGAACAGCTGTGGGGTGCTTTCCAAGCCCTTTGATAGTGTGTTTTATATCTCTGTGCACACATTTACCTGTGGATTTCGGTTTAAGCTGTATAATTCTGATGAACAGAAATATTGCCAGAATATTCTTTACTGACACAGGAAAGTAACAATATTCTCAGTCTCTGTCTCTCTCTCTCTGTCTCTGTCTATCTATCTATCTATCTATCTATCTATCTATCTATCTATCTATCTATCTATCTATCTTTTTCCAGAGCTGAGGACCAAACCCAGGGTTTGCTTGCCAGGCAAGCACTCTACCACTGAACTAAATCCCCAACCCTATTGTTAGTCTCAAAGAGCTTTTTTGGACATGTTGCAAAGACCTTAGAACAAGTACAAAACAGATAAAGCTTCCCCTACAGAAAATACACAAAGACTACTTCCCGGGTGTTGTTTATTGCTAAATCAAGGCCAGGCTGTTTATATTGACATAGTCCTTGCAGTAGTTCCTTTCTTCACACATCTTGACCACTCAAGGTTCAGTTAGTTGTTTAATGTCTGGGACCACTCACCAATTTAGACTACGTGCATGGGTCAATGTGACATTGCTAGCCTCAGAGAAGCTATGTGACTTATCTTATGTTTTGAGAATGGGTAGGGCTCTGAAAATGTAACTTATAATTGTCCAGAAGTTGGCAGAGAAAGCAGCAGTGGTAGGATGGAGAGAGATGGCTGTGCAGAGCTTGTGAGAGCTCCTACAGAATGTGTGTGTGTGTGTGTGTGTGTGTGTGTGTGTGTGTGTGCGCGCGCGCGCGCACGTGCACATGCATGCTGAGGGAAAAATGAAGAAGAAGCATGAGAGAAGTGTGAGGGAGTGAGTGGGTGACAGAGGGAATGAGAAAAGAGTGAGTGAATAATGTAGAACTATGTGTGTGTAAGCAAGAGAGAGCTATGTGAAAGAGCTGCTGCTATTTAGAGGCGCTGTGCCTAGAAACTGTGTAAAGTGCTCTATGGTGAGAGATGCTTAGCTATGGCTCTGTGGAGATTTGTAGCTGTGTGGAGGTAAGGAAGACGAAGCTGTATAAAAAAGATATAGAAGAGAAAGTTATGTAAAAGATAGATGTGTAGACATGTGAAAACAGATGTAACTGTGCATAAAAATGTATGGTCATATGTACGTAAAGAAAGATATTTAGCTGAGCTGTATGTATAGAATGTAGCAATGTGGAGTAGCTGTATGTAGCAGAAAGAGTCAGAGACCATTTTTAAGATGAAGTAAAACAGAAAGTTAACATCAGAAAGCATGTGTGTTTTCTTATTTAACCAGTCAGATAGATAGAAACTTATTTCTAAATACCCTAAGATAGAGAAAGTCTAGCCCTCACCACCTTCATGGACTTCCTTGCAGTACCTTGGAGGTGGCCTTGTAGTAGCCTTTCCCTAAAGCCACTGATAATTGACAGTTCAGAAATCTTTTTCACAACTGGAATTTCTGAAGCCAATTGTTAAAAAAAAAAAAAAAACAACTATGTAATTCCGTCTGATTTTACAAATAATTAAGTTCTGTTGAAAAATTAGAGGTTATTTCAAAATGTTTAGGTACATTGTTATCTTTGGAGCCAAATTCCCTGATTCTGGATTTTTGATCTTATTAATATTATGAATTATAAATTGTAAGCAGCTTAAATTAACTGCATAATAAGTGAGTTTTTAATTCTCAAATATATATTACTTCAATAAATACATTTTATTTTAGAAAGCAAGGTATCACACTACCGTGTTTTTATTGTACTCATTTGACATCTCATGTGCTAATTTTATTGATAGTCTTTTCCCTTATTCCATTAAAATGAAGTTTGCAACCCCCAAATACCTACTTTATCTTAACGCCTAATTTTCGTTAGCTAGATCTTGACTTTAGATGATAAAACTTAAACAATTTTTAAAAGACAGAAATTTTCATAACTTTTTTAAGTTAGATATATTTGAATAATAATAGAGTTAAATATTACGGCACACTACTTGGACATTTGAATTATCTGAATTATATTCATTAGTATTGTTTTCTGTTCAACAATCATATTGTTTGAAGCAAGATGTTCAGTCTACTGTTATACCACTCTGAATGGACAGATTATGTCTGAAATAAAGTGATTATTCTAATTAGGCTTGAATAATGTTATTTCATTGAACTTCAAATTCTTTGAAAGAAGATATTTCTGTGTCTACCAACCTTCAATAACCACACCATATACTCTGTGTGAACAGGCTTAGTGTGTGGTAACCACAACAGTGAGCCGATCACCTATCACTACTCTCCATGGAACACGCCTTAGGGAGCAAATTTGCTAACCACATTAGTGAGCCAATCACCTATTATATATGCTGTGTGTTCTGTTTAAAGGTTATTTGTTTTCTTCCTGTGTGCATAAACAAATTTATATTTTCAAAGATTATATAATTTGACTTACCATTCTTTATTTTCCTTGTCTCATTGGTGTTATGATATAAAAACTCCTATTTCTGATGTAGGGTTCTAGACTCATATATGTAATCTGATTACAATTACATTTTCACTTTAGTGAGAAAGGACAGGTGGATAGACAGTTGTATGCTAGTGTAAGCCTAGTACAGTTTCCTAGGTTTACCCTCAATTGTATCTTTTATTTTTGTTGATCTAAAAGCTTCATATACACATATTTCCTTGAGTCTGCAGGAGAATGCTGTGAACCATATGGTGAGAAAGGGGACTATAAAATCTCTTTCATGACCTCGTTAACTTGGCTTATTTTCTAGCCAGCTTTCCTTATCTTAACTTATCCTGTCTACCTTTTGCCTCTGGACTTTTCTCGTTCTCTTACTTCTGTAATTCTTACTCTTACTTCATGGCTTACTGTTTGTGTATCTGGGTGGCTGGCCCCTTATGTCATCCCCTTCTCTGGCTCCTTCTCCATCCTCCCAGATTTCTTTATCTATGTATTCTCTCTGCCTGCCAGCCTCACCTATCCTTTCTCCTGCCTTGCTATTAGCCAGTTCTTTATTAGAACATCAGTGTTTTACACAGGCACAGTAACACAGCTTCACAGAGTTAAACAAATGCAACACAAGCAAAAATAACACACCTTAAAATAATATTCTACTACAATTCTTCCTCATCTGTGGAATAGAATTAAGTATAGCTCCTTGATTCTAGTCCCTGCAACCTCTAGCACTAAGATCCATGCACTCTTTTATTCTTTACAAATTTCCCAGGCTCATATCCAGTTATAAGAGAAGATAATGCAACAACTATCAAAACAGCAGAATCTTGGGGGCAGGGTATACTTGTGTTAAAGTGATGAAAAAATAATGAGTTATCTCTCGCTCTAGAGATACATTTCCCCTGAGACATTCCTGAGGAAAATCTGTAACTGTTCCGTGTTATCCTCCACAAACATTTAAGAGAGGATTCTCTTGAAAGTCTCCAAGTTCTCTCAGGTTTAGGTATGTACCAAGATGTTCTGCATCTCCCTATGTAGCACACAGATTTTCAAGTTGACTTAAAAAGAGTCTATCAGATAAAGATTGGGCCTTACATTTTATCTAATTGTATTATTTACAGGAAGACTTTTAAGATCCCATTCCCAGTGTATATGTATATGTGAGACATAGAGACAAAAGAATGGCAGGATTTCAATATAAATTATATTTGATTATTATATATTCTTATTAGAATGCACTTAGTAATTAATAAATGTTCCCTGCATGCTCATTAATTGTTAAAAGATTGCTCATTATTTATTAAGAGATTACATAGGTTTTAATATTTGTAAATGTACAATCAATTATATATGATCATTATTGTCATATTATGTGACATAAATCAAGGAACAGACTATGAATATGATTATCACATATTGAACATCAGATAAATGCAGAGAGAAATGAAGCAAGCTTCAAATATGCCCACATCCAGAATATGTGTTGGGTCTTGAATTCAACCAAGATGCAAAAATAGAAACAGAAATATTTAACTGGGATATTAAATATTATTTAATGCCTGAATTATGAAAACATTCACATAGATTACTTAATTTGGAATAGAATGATAGGATAAGGGAAGGCTAATGTATATATTTTTAAATTAAGATCACAAGTAATCTTCCACATGCCCTGCAGATAATTGGCCTCCTACTTCATTGCATTGCTTAAAGTTTGGGGGATTATATTGATCCAATACAAGAATTTCTCTATTTGAGTTTATTATCCACCAACTGGGACACCATCACTCAGGATATTTTAAAAAACACTAGCTTTTTGGAAGGATTCAACAATACCACCATCTATACATTTTTTTCATGTGTGTTACATGTATCTTGGTACCACATAATCGGCTTAGATTTTCCAAATAAGAATTTAACTGCTGCAAATTTTAGTGATATTTGTAGAGGAATGCAGTCAACTGCATGAATTTGATGCCTTCTGTATCTGTGAGCCTGTATGATGAGATACACTAATAATTCTTCTTCAACTATAAGTATGAGTAAAGAGATTTTCAGTTCTCGCTAGATAGACTCGAATTATATATTGTACAGAAACTGAATTTTCACTGATAATTTTTGCATGTCTCTGTGTTTGTGTGTGTGTGTCTATGTTTGTGGTGTTTGTATGTGTGTGTGAATGTATGTGTGTTTGTATGTTTGTTCCAGCCAAAGGAAAATACCTGCTATTGTTCTTTCTCAGGTAATATGTACTGTTTTTTTGAGACAGTGTTTGGCATGTGGAATTGAAGCTCAGTGATTTGACTACACAGCCTGAACAGAGAGTCCAAACAGTTCTCTTATCTCCATCTCTTCAGTATACTTACCGTCTTGCCTATCCTTTTACCTCAGTTCCAGAGACCAACTTAGGTCTAGATGCTTGCAAAGTAAGCACATCACCAATAAAACAACCTTCTAAGTTCTTGATAATTGACTTTAGTGGAATGGTTCTCTATGTATGTATGTATCAAGTTTTGAGTGACAGAAAGGATAGCTATTCTAGAACTATTTTCCACATAATTTCGCATGCATAATTTTAGTATCAAGGACATGTATCTCTATGAATTTAAAAGAACTTACAGGTTTTGAACTTTTGTCTGATGGAAGAATACTTATGAAATTGTCTTAGTAATGCCTAACATCACAGAAAGCATAACGGTTTTCTTAGGAAAACATGATGTAAAATAGCTACAAAAAGTACAGGTGATATATTCTACACACATGAATAAATTCTCAAATCATCAAAGAATGGACTTTTCTCAAAGTATTCTCAAAGCAACATTAACTGTTTTTCTATGTTTTCATTGATTTTACACGTTAAGGATTATATTCCAAGTTGAAATAGTATTTTTGTATGATAGGACATTTAGCTAATTTATTTCATATTAGTTCTACAGATTATTATAACTCATATTAGCAGAAGTGAGAAGATGCTCAACTTCATGGATGTTTCTGAATTTGTCCTTTTGGGATTAACCAGCCAAAAGGAACTGCAAGTTCTCTTTTTCATCATCTTTCTTGTGGTCTATCTCATCACTATGGTGGGCAACATTGGCATGATGATATTAATTAAGATCAGTCCACAACTTAGCAGCCCAATGTATTTTTTCCGCAGCCATTTGTCATTTATTGATGTGTGGTTTTTTTCCAACGTCACTCCTAAAATGCTGGAAAACTTGGTGTCAAGGACAAAAACAATTTCCTATGCTGGCTGTTTGGTACAGTGCTTCTTCTTCATTGCCCTTGTGCACGTGGAAATCTTCATTCTTTCTGTGATGGCCTGAAAAGAGTAGTTGTAGTTTGGTAATATCATCAAAAGATTTAGACACAACCTTATAGTATACTGTTTGATATAAAGAACCAGCTGTGAGAGTTAAATATCCCCCCCTAAAATTCATATGAATATTTCATGTCCAATTCATGTTTTTATGTGGTAAAGTGTGGGACCAGGTAGGATCATTTGGATCTGCTTGAGCCATGCATGGTGAATGAACTGTCCACTGGACAGCCAACTCACAGATTAGTTTGTCAGTGGACTATCGAGAGCACAGATACCTTATAGATGTGAGTTTGCCTCTGTTTCTTATGATTGTCTCTTCTATATTTGTGACCTTTGTGGCATTAGAACTGTGTTGAATCTCCAGAGCTCAGGACTCTCCAAATGCAATTTCTTGATTTGGTCCTCACAGCCACCAGAACCATGAGATTATTTTTTATTATTTGTAAATTTCTCATCCATATATTTGGTTATAATAACAAAACAGAATTTAGGAGAATGAACTAATTGGAACTTTGGGGAAAATGAATGTGTGCCAAACTGTTATACAAAAATAATGAGTATATTCTTCTTCCAAGGGAGTTCTCTCCCCTGGGTCAATCCTTGGGGAACATTGATCCATTCATCCAAGGCAAACATGTAAGGTAGGATTCTATAAAACTTGTAGATGTAAGCTATTTCCCAATTTGCCTAATACTTGCCTACATAGTGCTCAGTTTTTTTAAAAATGAACTGCTATTGAAATATTTCTCTTCACATTCAGGTTGGTAACAAATGTGCATATCAAAGCAGTTTACATCTTATATTTCATTTTGCTTTATTCATTGTAGGCATCCTTCATCTAGATACACTGTGTTTAAAAGGATAGAGATAAGGAAACATGGATTCCCAACAATCATTGATTTTTATAATTACCTTTTACTGTTGGATTGTATTTAACAGTTATTCCTTGAATATTTATTTTACTTATCATAAGAAATGTATGTAGAAACATAGCTTAAAAATGTATTATTAACTCATATTGAGTAGCATATAATAGACTTAATTTACTAACATATTGAAGAACAGAGATATTAGATCAGAACAGACCTAGTATAAAATGTGACCAAAGTAGGAAATATGACTTGGAGACTAGATTCAGTGAGGATCTGGAAATAGAAATAGAATTCGTTAAGTAGAATATGCATTTTTGCTTCATACCTGATTTGGAAAAGAAATTCCCATAATATTGGTAATCTACTTTGAGATTGTTTTATATACCTATATATGGTTTTGTCTTTAAATCATGAGGCATTCAGTTAAATCACCTTGAAGAGTTTTCTACCTCTTCACAGGTGTCATACTGCTATGAACATGTAATCAGTGTAAGATTCCTGTATTTGTTATTGTTATCATGTCCTGGTAAACTATCACTCAGGTTTGCTTGAATTTAACCTTTGGCAAGTAGAAATACCCTATTTTATATCTTTTTTCATGTTGGATAATCCTTGTATCCCATAATCAATTTGATTTTTCAACCATAGATTCCTTTATTGTTATTCAAACAAGAGATAAAAAGAAAAACCACTCACATATGAAGCGCTTATGCTGTATTAGATACAAGGGATGATGATCTTCAGCTATGTATATGAACTACATTCAGATTAATCCTAGGATATCAGAGAAATTCTTATGATATTCTAACAGATTTTTGCAATTTACAAAAAGGTGTGTTCTAAGACAATTATTTATTCATTTAAATTTATTCTTCTTATTTTGAGATAAGGTTTCATATAACCTAGGATGAATTTGAATTCACTATGTCGCCAAAGATGATTTTGAACTCCATAGTTCCTTGTGCTTTGCACCATTTGAGTTCTGTGATTATAAGCTTGAATCACCTTCCCCAGTCATGTGATGCTAGGAATAAATACAGGACTCTGCCTTCTAGGCAAATACTCTGTGCCATATCATTGCAAGGTTGTTTATTTAGATTTCAGACAGCTTTATACATATTGTTACTTTTTAAATGAATTACCCACTAGTTTAACTTTTAAATTTTGATTAATTAGTCTAAAAATCTGCAGACATATGAAGTTACTCTGAGTTATTTTAGTTTGTAGCCTTTCCTGCTATCATTGAGTAAAATTTCTTCCTAAATTGAATGAGTAAAAAGCACTTGAGGGCATTATTGTAGATTAGTGTCCATGCATTTTCCCTACAATGATGAAGTTTGCTCTCCTTTGTATTTTTCCTTTAGATTAACTAGGGAGAATATGGATATCATCCAACAAAACGATTTTCAAGACAGCATGATACTACAGGTTAAGCTGGAGTTGTGGTAACAATACTTGCTCCAGACATGGCATTTAGCCATCAGAAAGTTGCATGAGTCTATTATTCCACTCATCATTCTGCCTAAAAGTTGTTTCTAGTTCTCATTAGATAAAATTGATACTACATTTTGTAGCATGTAAATATCCATTAATTAATAATTAATAATTGATAATCATTAATTAATAATAATTAATAATTAACAATCATTAATGTAATAATGACTTTCTGTCATTATTACATTGTCTATGTGTAGTTCTGTAAGTTATTATATCTATCTATGCATGCTACAAGTCTTTTAGTTCAACAGGAAGAGCAAATGCAATGCTGTTCTTTTCTGCCCATCTCCTGGTCCTGCAACTCTGCTAGGCGGGTTGGGTCTCTCTAGGAAACTAAGACAATATAAAGTTCTCTTACTGTTACTCAATGAAAGAATTACAAAATTTTTGTCCTCCAAAATATTAGTAACAACAGCTAATATGCTACCACTTCTTTAGAAATATAAACTGTAAAGTTGTTTTGGAGACCCGTGCCTGTGACCCTTAGCACATGGTCAGTGAAGGCAAGGAGATCTTTAGATCAGGGTCATCATTAGCTACACACTAAATTTGAGGCCTGCCTAGACTGCATGAAAGCTGATCTCTGCTCCTTAAAGAAGAAATAAGATATTAAATTTGTAAAATGATTTCTATAAAATTCTTTTTCACATTATAATTATTCTGTGTTGAGTAGTAATAGTTACCTTTTAGAGTAAATTTGCAAAATATCTAGTAATTCTTATTGTATATATTCAAAATACTACTAATCTTTTTCCAGATATTAGTCTCTAATAAAGAGTGTTATGTTGAGAAAATATTTATGAACACTGGTAGCTCTAATTCATTTATTTAATTTTAGTTCTACAGATACTTATAACTCATATTAGCAGAAGTGAGAAGATGCTTAACTTCACAGATGTGACTGAATTTGTCCTTTTGGGATTAACCAGCCAAAAGGAACTGCAAGTTCTCTTATTTGTCATTTTTCTCTTGGTCTATATTGTCACTATGGTGGGCAACATTGGCATGATGATATTAATTAAGATCAGTCCACAACTTAGCAGCCCAATGTATTTTTTCCTCAGCCATTTGTCATTTATTGATGTGTGGTTTTCTTCCAATGTCACTCCTAAAATGCTGGAAAATTTGCTGTCAAAGACAAAAACAATTTCCTATGCTGGCTGTTTGGTACAGTGCTTCTTCTTCATTGCCCTTGTGCACGTGGAAATCTTCATTCTTTCTGTGATGGCCTTTGATAGGTACATGGCAATTGGGAAGCCTCTGCTCTATGGCAGCAAAATGTCAAGGGTGGTCTGCATTAGACTCATTTCTTTTCCCTACATATATGGGTTTCTGACCAGTCTGGCTGCAACATTATGGACTTATGGCTTGTACTTCTGTGGGAAAACGGAGATCAACCACTTCTACTGTGCAGATCCACCTCTCATCAAGATGGCCTGTGCGGGGACTTTTGTGAAAGAGTATACAATGCTCTTCCTTGCAGGCATTAACTTTACATATTCCTTGATTGTTGTCATCATCTCCTACCTGTTCATTCTCATTGCCATTCTCCGAATGCGCTCAGCAGAAGGTAGGCGCAAGGCATTTTCTACCTGTGGGTCTCACCTCACAGCAGTTGGCATATTTTATGGTACTCTCATTTTCATGTATCTCCGACGACCCACTGAAGAGTCAGTGGAACAAGGAAAGATGGTGGCTGTGTTCTATACTACAGTGATCCCCATGTTGAATCCCATGATTTACAGTCTGAGGAACAAGGATGTCAAGGAAGCCATGGACAAAATGATTAGCAGGAAGTTCTTAACAAAATAAAATAAAACTTTTCCTATTTTGTTTTCTATTCTTTTTCTGGGAAAGCAGATTATTATCTCAAACGTGAGAACAGGAATCCTAAGTCACTTTATGGGTAGAAAGGGAAAAAAATAGGGCATGCAAATTAGAGAAAAATAAAATGTATTGAGAAATACTTATGAATACACTGAAAAACAGATTCAAGTGCATACAATAATTGAAATGACAAAATGTTGAACTCATAGGCTCACTTTGTTAAATGTTAATATAACATGCTTTGCTGGAAATAGAATATACTCTTCCTTCTTATTTAAATGTATCATGTGAGTCTATGGTTTTTTTTATACATTTAGAAATTGATTTTGGGAGACATGAAATAGCATATTTAAGTTATGATCTTAACAAGAACACAACTTTGTTTTTCCTTCTTATGTTTATGTGATTGTTTTCTTTCACAGATTCTTTAAATGTGAAGGGGAGATTCATTCAATTACTATGATTTTTATAATGAAAACATGGCTTTTTTAAAAATGCTTTTGTTGTTCTTTTTAGACATGATAGATTTCTCATTGTTTTCCCATGCTTCCACTTTTAATATTCATGTGGTCACACATTCCAATTTTCATAATTCTTCTCTTGAACTATGTTTAGACTGACTGAAGGGCAGGTAGCATTGTAGAGTCTATGTGTCCCTGTAAAGTATGTTCTCTTGAAAAACTTAGTAAATTAAACTGACATTCCTCTCAAATATTTTGTCTATCTGTGTATATGATATAGTACCACCAATTTTTAGCTGCTTTTTGCATTTGAAAGTAAAATTATTCAGGGTGATCCATGTCTTAAAAATTATATTGGAATCTGTCAAAATATGATATATGTTCTTTTGTATTCACTTATAAATTACACGATGTGCAAACAATTTAGCAACTTATTCTATTAAAATTAATTTTCTTATAAATTAATTTTGCTTTGGTATAGAAAAAGTATGGCTAAACAAGTATTTTTTTGCTTTTTTAATCTTTATTTTCTTGTGCTATTATATATTAAATTATAATTTTTTGGTGCAAAGGTGTTCCTACAATGAACTTTCTTCATAATAGGAATGAAGGAATTTAAGACATGTGAGTTCTTGGATGTTGAAGATGCAGAGGAAAACTTTGCCTGAGTACAATTCTGTCCTCAACTTAGCCAACCAAATTGATGTAGAACATACCTTAGAGTTGATGGACAGTATTATTTTCTTCAGCTTGTCAGCTGTCTAAACTGGTTTAAAGATAGTTCCTCATAGTTATTTTACATATTCATATTTTCTTCCATCTGAGGATAATACTAATTTCAATCTCATAAAGGAAGTCAGATACTGAAGTCTGTTAAAGCAGGATCACACAAATAATCACATATTTTTCAATTCTTCATAGGTAATTGGTATTGAGAGAGATGGTTATCCCATTCTATCTGAAATCATCACATCCACACTATGAAAAGTTTTTGTAATCTTTATGACTATCAAAGTTGGAAAAAGATGTTTGTATAAATTTAGGTAAAGTATTAAAAGTATGGTTTTGATTGCAGATGGGCTTCATTTCTTAGTTCATTTCCTAATTTACTCTATACTTGTATTTCTATCCATTTGCCCAAATTCTACCAAGTAACTGACACTTTGAACCCCATCCCCTTTGACATCTGAAATTGACACAAAGTTGCATCTGGCATGCACTGTGGAAGTCATCTATCCTCACACAGATATTTTGGATCTGCAAGTGACATTTTGTGAAGGAAAGTGGACAGAACCATGCCAGCAGGAAAGAAATGAGAAGATGTCAAGACTGCTGACCAAAGAGCTCTTATTCTATCAAGTTTATTCGACTTCCACCCAGGAGATCTTGCTAGTGTTTCAGCCATCATTTCTTTTATAATTATTTTGGTAGTGCCTTTGGGAGATTACCTCAGTGTTCTTAATGAGCAACACTATATCATAAATATTGAGAAATTACCATTTTCTGTTCTCTTCCTCCTTCAAGGTAGGTCTGTATATTTTAGGATAGTTGCAGTATAGATTGATAGTTGGATACAGTAATTCTAGGTGCCACCTTGAAAGAAAAATTCATATCATTTTCCACTGGCTTATTTGTTATCAAAAGAATTTGTTGGACTGCTTTTTAAAAATATAAGCATAAATGGACTTGGGAATTTATTGGAGTAACAAATCAAGTTATATATATATATATATATAATTTTGTTGTTTATCTTTATGAGAAAAGTACAGTGCTAGTACAATCAAATTTTCTTATCTGTAAATTACACATTCTACTGTTTTGTAGGTAACATTCATTTATGTGATAAATTGGTGTTTTCACAGAAGTCACTTGTCTGATCATTTGTCTGAGACTTCATCAGAATTTAGGGCAGAATAAAGAAATGATGGCCCTTGGTCTCTGAAGCCTAGACATCTCTGGGGTTACAGAAACCCAAATTAATTCATAGAAGCTTAAGTGAAAATTGAATGGTTTGTTTCTGCCTTGAAGAATAATCAATAATAAATTTCAATTAAAATTAAAATGTTATTAGGCTAAGTTATCAAATGAGTTTGAAAAGAGTCTATTAAAAGCACAAAAGATGTACTAAATTAATTGCTTAGCAGCATGATCCTGCCAGTTAGTAGACCTCTGACCCAAGGAGAGCTTCTAAATCTCTAACTGCTTCCATGCCCTCACTTATAAAACTGACATGCAGACAGAAAACTATTTATAGCACCATTCATGAAAAAATAAATGACTGTTTATACAAATATTTTAAACCTGGAACTGTGTCACCAGACATTGTATGTGTGAAAATATATATATTAGGCAGTTTAAGGAATTCCACTATCAAGAGAATCCCTGTTACCAGAGCGTTGTAATTACATGTACTGAAAGAGCACGCATTTGATCATTACTGAACAAACAGAGTTAGTTTTAGTGTGCATTTCTTTGGTTTTTCGAGACAGGGTTTCTCTGTGTAGCTTTGGTGCCTGTTCTGAATCTAGCTCTGTAGACCAGGCTGGCCTTGAACTCACAGAGATCTGCCTGACTCTGCCTCCTGAGTGCTGGGATTAAAGGTGTGCTCCACCACCGCCCGGCCCTAGTGCACATTTCTTAAATGCTATGATGCTGTAGTTTATATATTTTATATGTAAAACTTGTATATTATTTACAAGTACTGCCAAGTTTAATCCTAATGAGAAAATATGAATTATTTACTTTTAAGTCAAGGTGTTTTACATAGGAAAGCTCATGAATTCACCTGAATGTCATAAACTGGGGGAACTTTAGGCTGTACTAAGAATATTTGTATATTCTCAATGCAGCTTCACTGATAAATATTAATTTGTATATGAACATTTTACAATATGTTTTATATACCAAAATCATCAAATTTCTGTGCTCCTCAAAATGAGTATAGAAATGAATTAATTCTGATTTTGTTATTCATGCTGAAATTATAGATTTTACAAAATCTACAATGAAGAAATATTTGCATAATAGTTTCCCTAAGAGGTAATAATCAACTCTTTTTTATTTATTCATCTCTCATAAAATACACCTTGACCACAGTTTCCTCCCCTCCTATTGTAAGAGATTTTCACATGAGTAATATTAATTAAAACTAATTTGTAAATTACCCCCAAATAATACTGAATTAACAGAAATTAATTACAGTTTGAATGACTACATGTCAATTTTCATTATATGATTGAGTATTTAAGATAAGACATGCTAAATAAGAGATAATCATTCAGTAAAGCGTCACTATGGAAAACTGGATCTTTGAGTTTCTACAGCTTTTATCGTTCTAACAATTTATAACATTTAAAATTCCTTCACAACAGATTTATTAAAATTCTGGATGTCTATACCAGGCTACCCTGTAGCAGATTCACAAGCTTTTCTGTTACATGATCAAACAAACCATTTTACATGTAGTATATTGAATTCCAACAGTAGGCATATGAAAAAATCTGCAACATTTTATGAAGTGTATACCAAGGATAAAAAATTAAATAAAAAACTTTTAAGAATAAAAAATGTATTTATAAATATGGTTTTTTTTTCTTTCCAGGAAGCATAGACTTTGTATTAAGGCAATGCCAAATTTCACAGATGTGACAGAATTCCTCCTTGTGGGTTTGACAAGGCGTCAGGAACTCCAGGTCCTCTTCTTTGTGGTGTTCCTGGTGGTTTACATGGTCACTCTGCTGGGCAACATTGGTATGATCATTCTGATCAGCGTCAGCCCCCAGCTTCAGAGTCCTATGTACTTTTTTCTAAGTCATTTGTCCTTTGTAGATGTGTTGTTTTCCTCCAATGTTACCCCCAAAATGCTGGAAAACTTACTATCAGAAACAAAAACCATTTCCTACGTGGGGTGTCTGATACAGTGTTACTTTTTCATTGCCCTGGTCCATGTGGAGGTCTATATTCTGGCCGTGATGGCCTTTGATCGCTACATGGCTATCTGCAACCCTTTGCTCTATGGCAGCAAGATGTCCAGGGCTGTCTGTGTCCGTCTCATTTCTGTGCCTTATGTCTACGGGTTCTCTGTGAGTCTTATCTGCACTCTTTGGACGTATGGTTTATATTTCTGTGGAAACTTTGAAATCAACCACTTCTATTGTGCTGACCCTCCTCTTATCAAGATTGCCTGTGGAGGAGTGCATATTAAAGAGTACACGATGATTGTTATTGCCGGAATTAACTTCACATATTCCCTGTCAGTGGTTCTCATCTCTTACACGCTCATTGTAGTTGCGGTGTTGCGCATGCGCTCTGCTGATGGCAGGAAAAAGGCGTTCTCCACCTGTGGATCACACCTGACAGCTGTTTCCATGTTTTACGGAACCCTTATATTCATGTATCTCAGAAGGCCAACGGAGGAGTCTGTGGAACAGGGAAAGATGGTGGCTGTGTTTTATACCACTGTAATTCCCATGCTGAATCCCATGATATACAGTCTCAGGAATAAAGATGTGAAGGAAGCAGTCAGCAAGGCAATAGCCAAGGCAAACTTAAGAAAATGACATTGAAGCAGATATTTTATAGGCCTGTTAATTCAAATGTATATGACTAAGCATAAAATCTCTAGCTTGAAAATCTTTCTACATACAACCCTTGTACAAATCCAGCTTCCCACAGAGGTGCTTTACAGCACAAATGTCCCTTATTAAGCACGTTTTCTCTTAAATATTATAAAAACTTATATGATTTAAGAACTTGTGTTTATTCAGTTATTGGAGGTATTTGCAAATAAGTTTGGTTAACAAGTATTAAAGTACAAGTCCCTTACTAGAGCTGAATGTTACCTCTTAAGGCTTTGGTTAACCATGTCTGTCTTCACTATAGATTTTCGATAAAATCTATAGTTCCAGCAGGAATGGCAGAATTCATTTATTTCCAAGGACTTTGTAAACTTGATGATCTTGATATACAAAGGATGCTATAAAATGTTCATATGCAAATGAAATTTTAGCCCAGAAACTATATTGAGAATATGCAAGCATCATACACAGTACCATCTTCCAAAATATCTACTTTTCATTAGCTAATACTGTTCATGTTTCAGTAATTGGCTTTCTTATGTGTTTGAATTCTCAGTTAAATTATAAAATGTCTTGTACAAAAGACCTTCTTGTCTTCACCAAACCAAAGAGAAGAAAAGGATAAATTCTGTGATATGTTAATCTGACTTTTAGGTATAAAGTCTCACTATATGACAACTAACATTGTTATTTCTACCCCTTTCACATTAACAATATTTTAAACACTGAACTAACAGATTAATTTAAAAGTGATATCCTCCCACCTGCTTCAGGCTGTTAACCAGTCCACTAAAGTCCCACTACAGTATGCATTCAAATGTGATCAGTACAGTTAAAAATGGTAGACTTTTGAGGCCCAATGTAAAATCCTAAAAGGTTAATTTATCATGATGGGTCTATCCATCCTTACTCATTCTTAGTTTGTTCTTACTGAAGGCAAAGGGCACATTTACAAATACTTGGCAAATACTGCTCTGTTACCAGCACACAGCAAAAATGAAAGGAGTCATTCCTGATGGTTGAGATTATTTTTGAGTAACTATTATTTCAATAACAGAGATACAGAATCGAGTATGTGCAAGAGAAATCAGAGCAAGATAATGAAAGATGGTAATTTAAACACAGAGAGTAATGATACTCCTGATGATTGTCAAATGATTCTTATCCAAAGATTTAGCAATGCATCTTAAGAAACATAGAGTACTGGTATGTAGTGCTGTGGATATCATTCTATATAAATAAAGCACTGATTGGCCAGTGACCAGGCAGGAAGTATAGGCGGGGCAAGGAGAGAGGAGAATTGAGGAAGGAGGGAGCAAAGAGAGACTGTCTGGAGCCGCCACCAGGACAAGGAAAATGTAAAGTACCGGTAAGCCATGAGCCACATGGCAAAGTAAAGATTAATAGAAATGGGCTAAATACAAGAGTAAGAGCTAGACAATGATAGGCCTGAGCTAATGGCCAAACAGTTTAAATAATGTAAGAGTCTGTGTGTTTATTTTATAAGTGGGCTATGGGACTGGTGGGACTTGGCAGCGGGAGCTGGAGAGAAATTCTCTAGCTACAATGTAGAATTCTAAATTTTGATATTGAGGGTAGGGTGGTATTAATAATTTGAACTGTGATTGTACTTGTAACTTCTTTATGTTTTCAAACTCCCTATATTTGCTTCATAGGAATTAGAATGAAATATCAATTCTAGAGTCTCTCTGGGAAAATCTGTAGACTTGTAGCTTGTCAAGATGGTCCTGGTACTGCAACTTAGTGACCAAGTTTTTTTGTGATGGTCATGTCAAGGAATCTCTTCAGTATACATTATTTCTGTTTCTATTTTAGAAAAAAATGGATACCCAAACTGTGTAACTTGGTTTTTTTTTTTTTTTTTTTTTTTTTTTTTTTTTTTTTTTTTTTTTTTTTTTTTTTTTTTTTGGTGATTTGCTAATTGTAACTTGGTTTTCATTTTCAGCCAGATGTAGCTTTAATATTAAGCTTTAGTCATGGAAAGTACCTAAAACTTTCTATTCAAGGCTTCAGTCAACAGACTTTCTCCTCATCTTTAAAAAATGTTTCTCTGCTTTCTGAAGGACTAATGGCAGTAATTAGTTGTTGAAAAAAAAGGTGATCGTGTACTCCAATGGTGTCACCACTGATCCCCTTCCTTCTTCCAATAAATAAGCTACTGTGCAGATGCAAGGAAATCTAATAAAACTAAATACACACACACACACACACACACACACACACACACACACACACACACACGTACATCCACACATGATGCAAAAGTCAAAAGGCAACTTCTTGGAAAAGAGAAAGGTATCAGGGCAGAAGGAGGAGAATGTGAGATAATAATGGGGGTGAAAGTGATTAAAATTCATATAATTTGTGAAATCATCAAAGAATAAAAAATACTGTCACTGAAATGTTTGTGTTCGATCAAGTTCTTGTATTACCTAGACCCTAACTTTTGCCTTGCTATATCATTGCATTTAAAGATGAATCTTTTATTACACTTAGCATACCCTAATGCTTCCTTCTAATGATTATTATGTTCTGACACATATTATGTCTTTGAGTTACCACTTACTTCTTTGAACAATTGAAGCTCTCCAATGGTCAGATTGGTACCTTAAGAAGAAAGTTAAATGGATGGTTAATGTTTAAGATGGTGATTCATGAAGTTGGCTGGGACACATGTAGAAATAAACTCTAAAATATAAAACCATAATTTAGCTATCTATTATGGTTTGAATCATAAATCTACACAAAATCCACATGCAAAGGACTTTGCTATCAATTGTTGGTGCTGTAAGAGTTGATGAAAACTTAGGGCATGGGCCCAGATGGAAGAAGTCTGTTACTGAGGTGTGCCTTGGAAGGGGACATTTTGATCCCAGTGACTTCCTCAGCCTGCTTCCTTCCATTGCAGCCTTCCCACCATGATGTTCTGACCTGCTACAGGCTCACAGAAATATGCCCAAAGAATCAGGCACTAAGACCTCTGAGACTGTGAGCCTAAATACATTGTTCTTTCTCTAGGTTGATTTCCTCTATTATTTTGAAATTTTCAAAATTAATGTAGTCAGTTTATCTTACTTCATTCCATGTATTCAGTATGAGGGAGTTCTGGTAATACAACTATTCTTGTAGCTATGTCTTTCACTTAATTGACACTTCCATGCTTGTCTATACTGTGAAAATGACAAATTTTCATATTTTAATGGATTAATGATATTTTATTGCTTCACATATATGAGTATGATGTATTCATCCATTGATGGACACTTAGTTTATTAATTCCTTGCCTTTAATGCCGTGAAGAGAGCTGAATAATTACACATATTGATGTTATTTCTTTTAAGTCTGTGACTAACTGTAGGATTGCTTGGTTATATAGTTGTCCAATACTTAATTTTTTAATGAACCTACCTGCTGTGGCATGTCCTGTATGCTGTGAATATATGTCGCTATGATTGATTGATAAATGGAACATTGATTGGCCAGTAGCCAGGCAGGAAGGATAGTGTAGGCAGGACAAGGAGAGAGGAGAATGCAAGGTGGAAGAAGGCTGAGGCAGGAAATGCTGCCAGCCACCATGAGGAGAAGCATGATGTAAGATACCAGTTAGCCACAAGCCACATGGCAACTTTTAGATTAAAAGAAATGGATTAATTTAAGATATAAGAACAGATAGCAAGAGGCCTGCCACAGCCATACAGTTTATAAGTAATATAAGTCTCTGTGTGTTCAATTGGGCCTGAGCTGCTACAGGAGCCAAGTGGACACAGGAATACTCCAGTTACACCTACCTGTGGTTTTCCATAAATTCCACACCATTTTGCCTTTCTGCCAAAAATGTGTAATGGCTTAATGGAGCTTGAGAGAGGATGGGAGAAAAAAACTTTGTTCAAAAAATCTAAATCAGTAGTTGGAAAGCATAAATAATTCCTAGTTTTGTATAGCAAAACAGAGTAACTATAGTAATTCATAATTATGTTATTGGATATCTTGAAGAATACTTTGAATGTTTCAACTGAGAGAAAAGACAGGTGGAAGTTGTGATAGTTATGCTGTTTTGACAAGTACACAATTCAGGCATATATCAAAACAATACAATCAACCCTACATTTGTACACTGTAAAAAATTTAATAAAATAATAATAATTCAGAAAGCAAAAGAATATGTTGAAAGAGAATTTGATAATGTCTTCAAAATTTCAAGACATTATTCAGCCAGATTGTGGTTTGGCTAAGTGATGCCTATGGGTTAAAACTGGCTTACTATTCATTCTGTTTTCATTCAGCCTGGGCACTAAAATAGATATTTAAATGGTTGGAAAAGAATGTAATATTTAATATCACATGTACTTGACATGAAATTTGAATTTTAATATCCAAAAGACTTTTTTAAATTTAAAATCACAAAACACATAGTTCAATGTGATAAAAATGTTATCTCATTAATCTCTAACATGCAAGTTTAATCATGACATTTGTTTTATGATAATGTAGAATGACTTAAGCCCATAAAATTTTCAAAGATGAGTTCCTACCTTAATTCATTTTGTAACGTAACTTAAGACACTGAGCGAGGCAATCCAGATGCAGTAAGACAAGTACTTCATATTTTCTTTCATGTGGATTCTAGTTTCAATGCTCCTGTTTAGTGTGTTTAACATGAACACATATGAAAACTAGGAAACTATAAAGAGTCCTCATTAGGAGACATGCATATTAGAAGAGAGGTAAAATGAAAATAAAAAGGGGAATTTCTGGGATCAGATAAGCTTGGAGGCAGGTGTAAAGTTCAAGAAAATGAAAGGGCAGAGTGAAAGAGGGGTTAATCAAAATGAAGGACATATATAAAAGACATATAGAAGCTTACTTTCTTGAAACACAATTGAAATATTTAGAGGAGACAATAGAATATTTGAGATATGAAAGAAAGATGTCAAGGTGATATTGTGTTTAAAGGTATATGTAGAAGGGAGGCAGATAGATGAGTAATAGGAGAAGGGAAGTGGTGAGTTAAACAAAATTAACCATAAATGGACAAACCTATGAGACTACAAGTTTTTGGATAATTTAAAGTATGATTTCAAAAACGTAGTTTGTACAAAGGTCCCTCTCAGGCGGATAATGTTACTCCTAAAAGGCATGGATTATTACATTCTCACATGTGTGAGCTACCCCATTATGTGTTTTGTGTTACTTTCCCTTGACTACTACTCCTAAGCAGACTTCGACTCTTAGACTCCTGACAGCTACAGTATCAGTTAATTAGTTTTAAGACGCTGTATTTTACATTTACTCTATTGCAATATCTTCATTTTTTTTTTTCAAGAATTGAAAAAAATTAAATCACTACTTTACTTAGGCAATTGAGACATAAGTTTTCAGTTTTGCTTAAGATAGATAACAGAAAGAAATTCAGTCTCCAGAAACTGATTTTCAGATTTCCATAATGAAAATGACAACTTGTCAGTGTATGTGTTAATTGGTTCCAAGAAAGTTTTTCTAAAATGATAAATAAAAAAGTGATTAGATAAATGGAAAGATGATAGATAGATAGATAGATAGATAGATAGATAGATAGAGAGAGAGATGATAGATAGATATATAGATAAATAGAAAGAAAGAAGAGAAGAAAGAAAGAGAGAAAGAAAGAAAGAAAGAAAGAAAGAAAGAAAGGAAGGAAGGAAGGAAGGAAGGAAGGAAGGAAGAAAGAAAGAAAGAAAGAAAGAAAGAAAGAAAGAAAGAAAGAAAGAAAGGTGGGTAAACAGACAAGAGGTTAGATTATAGGCAGTCCCTCATGTGACTGATGGCTGATATGTTCCAAAATAAGTTACTTGAAAAGAAATATCATGTGTATTGGTATATGATGATTTAATTCAATATGAGTTGTATATCTTGTGAACTCAAATATCTTCCAGGCTTAGTCTGAAGGCTTGAAAACAGGCTGATGAGGACCAGCTGGCATATGTCCCAGAGTCTAAAGTCTCGAAAACCAAGATTTGGTGCCTGAGGGGAGGCAGATATCTCAGCTCAAAGAAGCAAGAGAAAATCACCCTTCCATTATATTATTTGTTCTGTTTGTGTCTTCAACAGATCAGCTTATGCCTGCTCACATTAATGAGGGTTGCCTCCTCTGCAGATTTTATGTGCTAATGTCTTCTAGAAACACCTCCATGGACCATGGACATACCTAGAAATCAAGAATTGGCAACTATGTAGGCATTGTATAGTCCACTTGGCACATAACGTTAACTGCTACATAAAGTAATTTCCAAAAGAAACAATGACTGTGGTTGTTACAGTCATTGTTGTTACAAAGAATACAATAATAAGTGATGGCTAGCATATATAGTACAGATAAGGAGCAAGGAGTTACATAGGCTCATGAGATATCCTAGGGCTTGGAGAAATATCTCAGTGGTTAAGAGCACTTGCTTCTCTTAAATAGGAGCTGGGTTAAAGACTCAGCACCAACTGGTGGGTCAGAGAATCTGACAGTGTCTTCTAGTTTTCAAGCATACAAGATATGCACATAATGAACTTATGTACATGCAGACAAAACACTTATTTGCACAAAAAAATGAACAAATAAATTTTAAAAAGGTTTCTTAGAAGATCACATCTTTGGTTCATGTATTATCTTTTACTAATGTACCAAACAGGAAAGAAAGCAGAAAGCCAGAAGCTAGATTTATCAACTGTATAGGAGCTTTCTGTTCAGTGACATCAGAGCTACACATGCAGTCAATAACCATTAAATACAACCTTAAACTAGTGTCATTTGAAAAAAATCTTGTGTGTGTGTGTGTGTGTGTGTGTGTGTGTGTGTGTGTTCATGTGTAAGCACAGCCACACCTGTGCCAAGATATCTGTGGAGAGGTCAGAGAACAACCTTTGGTGTTGGCTTTCAACTCCTACATTGTTTGGGACAAGATCTACTGTTCATCATTCCCTATACCATATTGGTTGGCTTATAAGCTTCTGAGATACTTCTGTCTCAGCCTCCCATCTTCGCATGGGAGTACGGGATTATAGATGTCCATTACCATGTTCAAATTTAAGTGGGAACTGCGAATTCAAAAATCAGGATTTCATGCTTGTTTGATATGTGGTTTATGAACTAAATCATCCCCTAGAAATCTATCTTCTATTTATTAATCTATCTATCATCTATCTATCTAATCTATCTACCTATCATCTATCTCTATCTATCTATATTTCTATCTGACCATCTATCATCAATCTATTTGTCTGTGTGTCAACATGTATCATTTATCTATTATCTATCTACTTCTCTACCTATTTTCCATTGTGTTTGTCATGCTATAGAACTCTAACATGTACATAGAAAATGGAAATATGATAAAAATGAATTTATTTCAGAGATACAAAAAACATGTCTGTACATCACATTGGTCCTGGTCAAGAAATTCCTTTCTTAAGATGCCTTAGAGGTACTATATAGCATTTTTCAAGGGCTTTCCTCAGAGCATTCTTTACCTCCTGATTTCTTAAGCTGTAGATCATGGGATTGAGCATGGGAATGACAATTGTGTAAAACACTGAGGCCATTTTGTCTGTGTCGAGGGAATGGCTTGATTTTGGCTGCAGATACATGAAGATGAGTGTCCCATAGAATATAGTCACAGCAGTCAGATGAGAAGCACATGTTGAGAAGGCTTTGCACCTCCCTTCTGTGGACTGGATTCTCAAGATAGCAGCCACAATGTATAAGTAAGAAATCAGGACAGTGGTCAAAGAACTGATCATGTTGAATCCAGCAAAGATGAATATCAAAATCTCCTTGAGGCTGGTGTCTGAGCAGGCAAGAGCCATCAAAGGGACATCATCACAATAAAAGTGATTGATTATATTGGGACCACAGTAAATCAGTTTGAAAGTAACTACTGTGTGGAGTAAAGCAACAGCAAAGCTGTAAAAGTAGGGACCCATTACAAGCCGTAGGCACACCTTCTGGGACATGACCACCATGTACAGGAGAGGATTACAAATGGCCACGTAGCGATCATAAGCCATTACTGCAAGGAGGAACATCTCTGAAATCAAGAAGTTCAGGAAAAAACCTAGCTGGGTTGCACAGGCATAGAAAGATATAGACCTTCTATTGGTGAGGAGGGTCTCCAGGAACTTGGGGGCTACTGAAGAGGAATAGCAAAGGTCCACAAAGGCCAGATTACTGAGGAAGAAGTACATTGGGGTGTGGAGTCGAGAATCCAATCTGATTAATGTGATCATTCCTACATTTCCCACCAAAGTTAGATTGTAAACCACTAGAATGAGTAGAAAGAGAATGATTTCTATCTCTCTATGGACTGCAAACCCTAAAAGAATGAATTCTGTCACACCAGTGTTGTTCCTACCAATCATTTCTTCAAGTGTTAACAGCTGAAAAGAAAAACAAGACAAGACCAAGACAAATTAATTGGGAGACAAAGACACTGTAATCAAATACAACTATATTGTGTTATAGTTTGTGAGACAATGTTGTTCAATACAGTAGCATAGCAAATATGTCAATTTTCAACTCTCCCAATGGCTTCTAATTTTCTAAAACAAAGAGGCAAATTTTAGAAACAGAAAGAAACTAATTGGGCTGTGGTTATTGTTCAGTGGTTGATATTTCCCTAACATATAATATCTAAAACAGAAAAACACTACCCTATCATCCACAATCATATTGCCAATAAGAAAACTTTTCTAATAGTTTGGTGTGGGTGATCTGAAGATTTATCATTTTAATTTACTTTTCTCCTTTTTAACCTAAACTTAATATTATATATGTTTTACCCAATGTATTCTTCAAAACCTAGATACCAACCATATATATTTACTACTATTTGCTACATATATACAAATATAAATATATTTCTATCATTTATGTATGTATGTATGTATGTATGTATGTATGCATGTATCTATCTATCTATCTATCTATCTATCTATCTATCTATCTATCTACCTACCTACCTACCTATCTACCTACCTACCTATCTATGCTACCAGAAATTTTCTCCCCCAACCTCATTGGTAGAGCCAAAGTCTATTTTGAAAGAAGGGTGGTAGAATGAATCTAATGAACTCACCTGGGTAATTAAAACAATTTTAATAATTCAGATCAGCAGTTTGGGAGACAAATGGAATAGGAAACCAGACAAAGATTAATACTGATCAATATTGCTCAATTTTTGGCTGTGAGAATGTAGATTGCACCTGATTTCCAGTCCTCTGTGGCAATCTCTCTTTGGATGCTGAGAAGGAAACAATGAGGACTTTGATGGCACAGGGGACTTTGAAAGTTCACCGAGATAAAGCTTATTTTCCTTCCTGGAACATCCATAGTAAAAGAAAATGTTACAAAACACATGAAGTCCCATCAGAACCATTTTTTTTTTCTAAATTTCACATCTTCAAAACACTGCCCTCCTTTTTGTGTATTGCCTCCATTCACAAGTCTGTATTTGACATATACTTTCTTTCAAACCGCTCAAAATTTCTCTTATGAGAAAGATAATTCTTAGTCAATTAATGTTATTTTTGCACAAGAACACTTTATTCTATTAATCAAATTTTCTCTAGCATTTCAAAGAACCCAAAAGCAGTTGAGGGAATATTTACTTTGTGCAAAGGATTGTGAAATGCTGTATGTGTGGGCATCAGCTTTTTTGTGTAGCTTCAGCACAGCTGGACAAGTTCTGAGTAGGAAAATTAATGGAAGACTTGAGGGAGGGTTCTCCTACAAACAATCAGTAGAATGTCTCTTCTTACCTGGTTACGGAAGAAATCATGGCCTGAGTGCTACCCTTCTCTATAAGACTCTTCTCTAAGTTAGTGAGTGATGCTAGCATATATATGTCACTGTGATTGTTCTTTTTCAGTGTGAATTCCTAGTATTCTTTACACAGTAGTCTCCAAGGTCACTGGCTCTCCTGGGTCTTATTGGCATTTGGTAAGTCTAAGGAGAAAATGACTGGCCTCTGAAGGCAAAGGTATCATGAGGTCATATTTGAATTAGAATCATATCACCCACCATGGAGTAACAGAATTTGCTTATCTGTGTGAATTCTAATTTTTGCAAACAGCACAAGACTGGACTTGAATGAATAGTAAACAATGGAAGTAACACATCTCTTTCTATTGTAATTACCTTGTTTTTTTTTTTTTTTACCTTCTTCTCTTGCTTTGTTTCCAGCTTAGTTAGGGGATTTGCATTGAATAGTTTGTCTTAACAGATCTAATACTGTGTTTTATAACTATGAGTTAGAGATAAGACCTCCCATGGGAAGTCAGCCAAGTCTGGTACATTCAATTGAGGCAGGTCAAGCCCTTCCCTTTGCATCAAGGCTGTGCAAGGTGTCCCACCATAGGTAATGGGCTCCAAAAACCCAGCTCATTCACCAGGGGTAGAACTAGAGATTTTTAAATATATAATTTATCTCATTTTTTCTTTTGTGAGTATAAAAATGAAAATGATAAAATTATCTTTATTTAAATTATACACAGCTAATATTTGTCTTAAAATATTGTTTGAGAGCTTCATACATTAACACTATATTTACATCACTTTCACTCATCTCACCCACTTCAAACTTTCCTGTGTCCTCTGCCTCCTAAATCCATGGCCTATATTTTTAAATATTATTACATCTATATGCATATATATGCAAATATGTACATATATTTAAGCATTTACTTTAAAAAAATGTATACTCCTCATACTTGCATATTGTCAGTGCAAGCTTAAAATGACTGTTTAAACAACTGACCGTTTAAAGAACTGAACAAATTATCTATGGTATTCAATCACAATAGGAATTTAGACAGTTTTTTGACTAAAATAATTTAATAAAAATCAACTATATACTTATATGCATGTAACAATGATTAATAAAAGAGAGGTCCTGAGTTTTAAAAAAAAAAAAAGGCAAGAGTATAAGGGAAGGTTTGGAGGACGAAAGCGAAGTGAGAAATGATAATTTTGTAATAATCTCCAAAAGCAATTAAAATCAACTAGTTGCTTCATAAAGTTTAAATATCTTAGAATTTTAAAAACACTAATAGATGTAAGATAATTTACTATTTCTTTGATTTTGTAAAAAAAATCTTTCATGTCATAAAGTATATGTAAATTTATACTCAAAATACAGTATAAAATATATGTAACCATCCACTCATTGTAAATACTCATTAAGATAGGGATAACTTGTTTTTCCCAACCATTTATGTTGACTTTTAAACTAGTAATAAATACAACATTTATTTATATAATTTTTTTCTTTTAAATGAGTGATAATATCATCTGACAAAAAAGGAAGAAAAAAATAATTTAGGTTAGTGCTTTTATGGGATTCCCAAGTTTGTGAACGAACTCTGATTCTTGTTCCTTCTCTTGGTCTCTTTTCTTTCTGTTGGTTTGTCTTGTTTTATCTTATTATATTTTATTGCGTCATATTTTTGCTGAAATTCTTAATTTATTAAATTAATTTTTATTAAATTTAATTGATTTTAGTTACTCAACAAATAGGTACAATACACATATATTTTGAAGCATCTCCACACACAGTGCCCTCCTCTGAATCTAGACTATCAGGTTCTACATACTGTTGCTATTTCAATCTGGTTCCTTTTTGATGCATAGTGCGTGGAAACCTCATGAGACAAAAATCCTTTCTCTGAACTGATATCCTTCACACCTATTCTTTTGGATTTTGGGCTGATGATAAGGCCACTACATCCTCCACCCACCTATGTGTTAACAGCTACACTGTTTTATTCACCATTGTGAGCCATGTTATTAAAACTGTTATGGGGGCTGGAGAGATGGCTCAGAGGTTAAGAGCACAACTGCTCTTCCAGAGGTCCTGAGTTCAATTCAGCACCACATGGTGACTCACAACCATCTGTAATGAGACTTGGCACCCTCTTCTGTATACAATAAATAAATAAATTAAAAAAAGATGTTTTAAAAAAAACTGTTATAGAATTAACATCATTTACCATGACACAAACTATTTTCTTACATTATGTATTCTTGAAAAATACAACAAAATCATTCATATTGTATGATGCATATATTTATAAATTATATATGTTACATACCTGTATAAATTTATATGTGTGCACAAGTTTAGAATACATATTTAAAAAGAAAAGCCACTGGTTATTTGATTTTAATTAGACATTTGCAATTTAGTTTCAAGGTAGAATGGACTTCTTTGAAATATTAGAAGTATCCTTTTGTGAAATATACAGTGCTAATTTATTATTTATGAATATTCAAATGTACTATACTGAATTTTCTCAAGTATTTATATTTTATAGCAATTCTGTGATCCTTTTGTTTTTATATGTGTATATGTGCTTGTAGTGTGTATGAAGGTATGTATGAAGGATCACCATGCCCACTGGGCATTTACATGAGGGTTGAGATTTGAACTTACATCCTCAAGTTATGCAGATTACAAAAATAATCACTTATCTACTCAGCCATTTCCCCAGCACCTGCTCTTTCTTTCCTGTGCAGGATTTTGTCATTGACAGTGATTTATGACTAAACAATTAAACATAGGTACATTGGTTTGTACACATAAATATTTGTAACTTGCTTCATAATAGTCACTATTTAAATAGTTTTCATTAGCCCTTCTCGTACAATCTTCAGAAATAATAGGAAACTGTCTCCTCTTTGCTAGTACTTTAGTCTTTTCACTTTCATGTCTTTGCTAGTTTTCTGCCTCTTCTATATGTCTTCAGTTACCTGCCACCCTCCCAAAGAGCCCTACACTAGAGATTAGGGAGAAACATGTGACGATAAAAGCAACTTCTACTTCTCAATTTCATTTATTTACATGATAATCAAAATTTATTCACAACACAGAAATTTATTATGCTGTGTTTTTATTGCTGCTTTCCTGATTCTATATTTCTGTTTATTAATAAATACTGAGATTAATATTATCATTTCATTGAAAGAATGTTTTTCCTCTTTATATTTTGATTGATTTTTATATATGTGTATGTGCTTGTGTCTGTATGTGTTCATACATGTGTGCAGGTATCAACAGAGGTCAGAAGTGGGTGTCAGACTTCCTGGAGCTTGGTATAGAGGTTGTGAACCACCTTTGTGTGGATGCTGGAAACCAAACTCAGGTCTGCAAGAGCAGCAAGTGCTCAGCCATCTCTTCAGGTCTCTTTTCTTTCTCTTTTGCTGTTAATGTATCGGCTTATACCAAAAAATTCAAACCATGAAAACTTTACTTGATTAATCTTCATGACATAAAGCAAATAGACATATTATCTTGACAAAAATTTAAAAATTTTCACTATTTTTATCAGATTACACTTTTAATGTCCATTTTCTCCATGGCCATACTTTTTCTGTTGATAACCCCTAAATGTTGTTGAATATAAAATCACAATTTCTAGTTTGAACCCCTCCTACAGTATACACAGCATGGTGGAATTCTTTCCTGGGGCCTTCTCATGGGTTGATTCAATGAACACAAAATAGCTCTTGACTTCAAGTTTCAATATTGACAAAATGCAATTTCATTTTCAGTCATATTTGCAAATTTGTGTAATAGACAAATAAAATTAGAAACTAATATGGTATTTCTCTCTTATCTAAACATTGGTCAAAAATGTCAATAAGGTAATTTTTCGCTTTTCTAAACATTGATCAATAGTCTCAATTGCATCGGTGTAGACCGTACTGACTTCTGTTATTCACCTTCTCTTTCATTTTAATCCAAATTCCAGTGCACATAGGCTTCCCTTACTTAATTCTTAACATGACTTTCAGTGTTTCTTGTGAAATTCAAGCAGGCTGAGTGACTGTGTGTAGATATCCTCTCTGATGTTTTACCTTGAAAACAAGCATGCATGAAATTATTTCTGTATATTTTATACCAAAAATTTCAGACTTCTCATTTAAGCAAGTTTATGTCAGTAGAGATAAACCAGGGTGACTTATGGAAAACGTAGGTGTTTGAGGCTGGTTGTGTTTCAGAAAATGATCAAGCCATAGTCATAAGCATCTTAATTAAGCTCAGCTCAAAATGCTATTATGCATAAGCAGGAATCAATAATCTATTTAATCATTGCAGCTTGCAGACTATCACACTTACTCAAGCCTCTCACACAGAATATCTCACTACACATTGTTAAGATGTACATGAGTTTTATTTCATATCTTTAGGTGAATTGGACCTGTACTGATTGACTCCTGGATTTCTCTGTTGAGTAAAGGAGGAGCCACCTCTTAGTTTCCTTTAATGCATTCTATCTTGCAGTAATTTCTAGTCATAGTGAATGTCAAACATTTTAATTAGGTTAGTAGTTGCAGTTTCCTAGTCAATCTGAAAAGTTTTAATGAGTAATCATGTTCTCTAATTATGCAGTGCATTGTAATATCTCAATACAGAGTTTAAGAGTTCCTAAGTCCCTGCTGTGGGCCATAATGTAAAACATGAAAACAGAGAGCTTGATCATTCTAATACTAGTCAGAACTCAAAAATTCAGATGAAAAAAGATAGCAAGCAAAGTGCTATTTTCTTTAAGTGCAGTTTTTCATTTCTTGATTCTAATTAAACAATTGATCATTTGGGAAAAGAAACTGAAGCCAGAGTTTGTTTCAGTGTTGATGATGAAATTGTCTCTCTGGGTCTTATTATAAAACTCCTCATTGCAAAGAGAATTCCCTGTACTAAAACTTTAGTTTACTTGATAATCAGTTTCCTGGGGCCTTATTAGAGTGAAGGGTTCTTTTGCTTTTTCGTGGGGACATATTATCTGAAAACAGTTTCAGCAACACAAAGTTTCAACTTTTTCATTAAGATTAATGAACTCAGTTTGAATATTTTGAGATAATTATGACTCCCTAGGGAAAGCTCTTTCTTCTACATTGAAGCACTTTCCTCTGGGAAACAAATAATTTAGTGGGAAAATTTCGAGCAGACTTTCAGTCTGTACCCAGAGTCTTTTACAATTTACCTGGAACTCATGGGAAGATCATAAAGTCCAAACCTCAATTACAAAACGAAAATACTATTTACAACAGAGGACAATTTAATTTCAATATTAATGATAAGAGTGCCTATGATATGTCCTAAGCAAGTCATTAAAAAATGTGTCTATACATTGTACCATTGATCCTTACATGTCCTACATGATTTTGGTTAAATTTTCTAATATTTCAGATAGGAAAATGAAGTCTCAAACTATGTATATAGTTTGCCTATATGAAAGATTGATGCTCTTAGTCACTATTTTGCACATACACACACATACACATAATTATACATCTATATTTATTCAATGATGATTGGTCACAAAAGCACACAATATATTATTCTTTTAGGAACTATAACAAACTTGCATATACTCATGTAACTTCTAGAAATGAAATAAATGAATATTGTATTGTTTAAGTAGATAGATAGACAGATAGAAGGATAGATAGATAAATAAAAGATAGGTTAATGTTATTTATTTGATGAAATTTTATTTGGGGTATCAGGCTTCTTTCTAGACCCATCTGTGTTTGTATTACCCAAACCCTGCCAAGTCAGTTTAGCAAGGACTTCCAATCACTCCTAGCTTAAAAAAAATCACTCTCAATATGCAATCAACCTCCTCATCCATCCCATCATGAGATGTCTGATCAACATGGCCTGTTTCCATTAATAGATGTCAGTTTTGTTTAGCCAGGATACCCTTTATTCCTTCTGTTCCCTGACAATCATTTAAAATCCACTGATACCCTCTATCCTGTGGAACCTCACTTTTCCACTCTATTTTCAGAGTGGACCCTGAACTTTACCCACAGTGGAACAAGTCATGGTCTCTCCCTTGTACCTACTGTGATGACCTTAAAATGAAATACTTTCACAAGTACCATTGGATACATTTTTGACCCATAAATACTATATACATTTGTGCTTGCAAAGTTGAATTGTTTGATGTATCTTTTCTTTCTGCTGTATTTTTCTTTCTATTGTATTAAGATCAAATATCTTAGCCAAAGCAACTTTTGTTTTTCAACTAAGATTATTTCCTTACTTGCAAATATAGTGAAACACTATAATCACTCATTCTTTTTTTAAAATAGATTTATTATGTTTTATATGTATGAGTGTTTTGCCTTAATGTATTGATGTGTACCAAGTGTGTGTCTGGTACCTATGGAGACCAAAATAAGGCATTGGATCACCTGGAGCTGGATGGTTGAGATGCCATGTGGATGTTAGGAATTAAACTCGGGTCCTCTGCAAGTTCAACAAGTGCTTTTAGCCATTGAGACATCTCCCCAGCTCCTTTGCTCATTTCTTATAGATCCATACACACAGACCAGAATTTTTCTTTCTTTAATTTGGAATTTTATTCATTTTATGTTAATATCCCCACTTAGTCTTTTTCAAATTTTGATTTAGTATTACACTACATTAGGCCTTTTACTTATACATTTAAAAAGACATGTTAAAAAACAATTTCTGGTAATATTTTTATGAATCACTTCTATTGCTTTTTTCTGTTACAGGAGTTAGATAAGATGTGTATGACTTATGAGGCTCTATGAATCCATGCCTGTTCATCTCTGCTACTTCCCCTCCCTTGTCATTCCCTGGTTGCAGTGGGCCTTTGTGCCTTTTCCCCAACTATGCCACTGAAATTCCTTTTATTTTACTTTTGGACACAAAATTGTATTGCTTTATTTTTAATTACATTTAGATTTTTAGAATTAGATTTGGAATTTCACACATGCTATTGTATTTATATCATTTCCATCTCTCCATTTCCCTATTCTTACTTCCCATGTATCATGACCTGTTTTTATTTATTCTTGTTATACACATACACACATATATGTATATATATACATATACATACACACACACACACACACACATATATATATATAATATATATTATATATATATATATATATATATATCACAAATATCCTTTAACTGATCAATGGATAATGAAAGTATGCTGCATATACACAGTGGGATTCTATTCAATGTCACATAAAAATGAAATCATGAAATTCAAAGATAAAATGATAAAAATTGAAAGTATTATATTGAATTGGGTATCTCAGACACAGAAATACAAATGTCACATTTTCTCTCTTATTTGTGGATCATAGTTCTGAATCTATCAATTTGAGTATGCAACCTGAAGTTGTTTCTAAAGTCTATTCAAATCCAAGCCTTTAAGTTAACCCTTAGGGAAATCATTTACCTTATTTTGTCAGCCTTTCTTTTACTTGATTCCTAACAGGAAAAAAAATAGTAGGACAGCAGACACATTTCAGTGTAAAACACTGGCAAATATGTGAAAGGCCATGGGTTCAAACATCAATCCTATGAAGAAAAGTTGATCAATATTTTCTCAGTACAAATAAATTACCTACTATGACTGTTACATATTTTGTATCCTGCTACAATTGTACTAGATGGTGATCTTATAAGGCTATATATTGCACAAGAGTAAACACACAGAAAGCATCTCTCTTTACCTTTAGTGCCTTACATACAGCTACAGCTAAGTGTTCCTCCCATCACTGGAAAATACTAGACCAATTTGAAAGTTATTCAAAACACAGGTGTGTAAGTGATAGAATTATCATTATAATTACAATTCTAAACCAGACCATTCTTTGATGCCTTTATTTTACTATTTCGATGTATATCTTATGTCAGTACATATATTACATGCCAAAACTCACACTGATGTAATTTTTATTGCCTTTAAAATTATCTGAAGTAAGAACTTTCAAAATTGATGGGTTTTCAATATATGGATGGATCCATTTACAATCCTGAATTTTATGGATGATATATATTGTGAAGGTTTTCATTTTATCCTCATGCAAGTTTTCATCCTCTGTAATATATCTTTTCTTCTGCCTCCTCCTCCTCTTCTTCTTTTCTTATTCCCCCCTCTATATATATATGTATACACACACACATATATATATATACATATATATATATATATATACATACATATATATATGTATATATATATATATATCTTTGGCTTTTTGAGATAGGGGTTCTCTATGTAGCCCTGCCTATCCTGGAACTCACTCTGTAGACCAGGCTAACCTCAAACTCAGAGATCTGCCTCTGCCTCCTAGATGCTAGGATTAAAGGTATGCACCACCATTGCCTGGCCTCTCTGTGGTATTTCCAATAGAAATACAATAACATTTCAAACCTCAAAGGTTTCAGAATGTAATGTTTTATGTTTTACTCAGGCCATTGCATAATAAATGTTTTAAAAGGTTATTATGGACTTTTAAACAAATTACATATTTAGAAGAATTGGCATAATAATTTTCTTATAAAATTTGCCTAATTTCTAGTTTAATCTTGAAATTAGTAGCAAGAAGTGTTTTATGTACTCTGAAGCCCTCTTCCACTATCCATTCCATGTTTTTTTTAAATTGAAACTTTCATTGTAGAGAAAATGTCATATGTAGTGCCTCCTACATACTCACTTACAGATAGGATCTCCAGGTAGGACTTGTGAATATTTAGGAAATTGGGCCTTATTTCAAAACCATAAGTCACTGGGATACTGAAGAAAGTTGTAGAAGCTCAGAAATCCTTATTCTTTTTCATTCTGAGTCCTAAAATAAGCAGTTCGCTCAACCATGTTCTCCTGTAATCATAGGTGGTCCAAATCAGCAAGGCCACTGAAGCCTGCTAAATATGAATTAAAATTAATATTTCTCTTTAAAAGTTCATTATTTCAGGTATTTCATTTTAATAACGTGAAGATGATTTACTCACAAACCTATAGTTAGTGGGAACTTTCTACTCCTGCATACCAAACATTTTCATGTCAAGTTAACATGTTAGGTCATATGAAACAAACAAACAACAAAAATTAGGCAAACCCCCAAAAGTTGAAGAATAAAGATCCTAAATTGTAATTATCAAATCATTGTTCAAAGTATCTCTCTTAGTGCTCAAAGTATCAATTTTTACAAACTTAAAATGTATTTTATTATTTTATGTGTGGGTATGTTTTGACTGCATGTACACCTATATAGCACATATGTGTCTAATGCTTGGGTAGGGGGCAGAAGAGGACTTCAGATCCTATGGAATTGATGATACAGATGTATATGCACCACCATGTGGATGCCTGGAATCAAGTCTGCATTCTCTGGAAGAGCAGCCAGTTTTCTGAACCACTGAGCAACTCTCTAGCTCTCAATTTTATCAATTATTAAAAATATTAAAGTGTCATTTTCCCTAAAGGTCTTAGAACTTCACCTAAGTACAAAGAGAAAAATCCCCTTTCTAGTAAATTGTCAGAGTATGAGGTTGTCAAGTGCTGTGAGATGGTCTTTCTGTATGCTGTGAATATGTGTTGCTCTCTTTGGTTGATAAAATAAAGCATTTTGGACAATGGCAAGACAGAATAAGGTAAGGTGGTGCATTCAGACTGAAGAGTGAGATGAAGAAGGGCAAAGTCAGAAAAACACCAGCAGGCCACCTAAGAAGCAAGATGTCAAAATACCAATAAAACCCTGGCCATATGGCAATACATAGATGAATAAAAATGGGTTAATTTAAGATGTAAGAACTAGCTGGTAATAAGCCTGAGCCATAGGACAAACAGTTTGTAATTAATATTAAGCCTCTGACTGGTTATTTGGGAACAGGTGGGTGGGAGAGAGTCATCCATCTACAATCAAGGAAAAATGAGAAGACTCTCAGTGCACTTGGGAAATTGTGAGATCTCTGAGAAGGATCAATGCACAGGACTTTAGACAGAGTAGCTAGCAAGTGGAATTTTAAATACATCCTTACCACCAGCTGAGTGGCTGAGGGGACACAGAGAGTAGAAATTTGAAGAAAGTTGTGTGTAAAACACAGCTGGAAGGAGTTTCGTTTAGGGAGACATCTATTAGAACATCTGCCAAAGCAGGGGGAGGCTATAGGTAAAGTACTCTGACTTCCTTTCCTGATGTCACATGTGGTCTGATACAATTTACCTGTGGCCACACCAAATGTAACTCATCTGTCAGGCACTCCTGGCAGATGCAGTCTAAGGGGTCAAGAGTCCTATATTTAGAAATAAAGGAGGAAGAATAAACTGTGATTATGCTTCTTGAGTTAAAGTTCAGGCTTTACTAATTTGTTTATGTGTGACCTCAACAAGGTATTTGGACTATCTAGTTTTCAGCCTTCACCTTTGAAAATGGAGATAAACAGTTATTTGTAAGATCATTATACACACGAATGGTTACAATCTCAAGATTTCTTGAAATGCTGCTTGGCACAATATTAGTGACTTATAAACTGTGGATATTGTTGCTATTAATGGTATGTTTTCTTTTTATTCCCCAATAATTGTTGTTGAAGGGTAGCTAAGATAATTGAGTCAATTTAAAGAGTCAATGTTTCCTCAACTGTCTATATACCCATTATAAACCAGGTGTTATATTATTTATCATGAAATATCTAAAATAGTACCAAAGTGTGATACAAATAATGAATCATGAGACACTAAGACTTTCACATTAAAGACTGAAACATACTTTCCCCTTCATGTGTTATGAATTTTGGAGGCTCTCTTAATATGTCATATAGAGTAAAATATTTCATCAAAATACATAGGCAAATTTCATTATATTTATTTGATATTTTATTGAAAGCAGATATTTTTCATAGACTATATTCCCATCCACCCACATTCACATACTTCCTTGCTCCCTCTTTGTAGAAAACAAGTATCTAAGAAAAAAGAAAGAAACAAAATAAGATTAATAACAAACAAACCTGACTAGGACAAAACAAACTAACTGACAGAGATTCAAATAAAAAGCATAAGGTACACATATAGTCACAGAGACATAGATTGGCACACACAGAAATCCCCTAAAAATATAAAATCATAATATATAAGACTATATAACCATAATATATAAGAAAAGACCTGTAAGGTATAAAAGGAAAAAATGCCCAGACAAAGCATTATAAGACAAAATTCCTTCAAAAATTAGATTGAGTTTATCTTGTATTAGTCATCTGCTGCAGGACATGTGACCTGGCCTTAACAGTGGTTTGTATACTCAGTGACCTGTTAGAAAAAATTAATTTTTCATTTGCAAGCAGTTTTCAATTGGAGATATGTTCTGAGCTAGGGATAAGGGTTGGGTCTACTTTGCTTCTAGCACTGGAACCCCATCAAGCCCATGTGGTTGATATGTTGTGTACTCCAATAAACTTATCTGGAGGTCAGAGAACAGAATGGCCACCATATTAAACATAGAGGTTAGGCAGTGGTAGCACACACCTTTAATCCTGGCATTCTAGAGAGTTCAAGGTCACGCTGGAAACAGCCAGGCATGGTGACACACACCTTTAATTCCAGCACTTGAGATCTTATGTCTTGCTTGGAAAGACACACGCCTTTAATCCCAAGAAGTGATGGCAGGACACAGAAAGGTATAAAAGGCATAATGACCAGGAACTAGAGGCTTTTTAAGCTTTTAGGCTTTTGAGCTGCAGTTCAGCTGAGATCAAATCGGGTGAGGACTCAAAGGCTTCCAGTCTGAGGAAAATAAAATCAGCTAAGAAGTTGGCAAGGTGAGGTTGGATGTGGCTTGTTCTGTTTCTCTGATCTTTCAGCATTCACCCCAATACCTGGCTCTGGGTTTGTTCTTATTAATAAGACTTTTTAGAAATTCATCTACAGGTCCAGACCAGTACCGAACCTATGCATGCTGTCACAGTCTCTGTGAATTCGTATGTGCATTGGTCCAGTTGTGTTTAAAATACATTGTTTCTATGGTGTTCTCCATACCCCTTGCTCTTCCATTCTTTCTGCCTTCTCTTCCACAAGGTTCCTTGAGCTGTGAGATGAGAGATTTGATGGAGGTGTCCAATTTAGAACCAAGTGTTACAAGATCTCTAACTCTCTGCACATTATCTAGCTGTGAGTCTCTGTATTTATTCTCATCTACTTCAGGAGGAAACTTCTCTGATGATGGCTGAGTGAGACACTTATCTATTAGTATAGCAGAATGCTGTTCGGAGTCATTTTCTTGCTATGTTCCTTGACAAGAACAGTAGTGTTTGGTTTTCACCTAGTTCCCTGGACTATCTACTCTTCGGTCCTTGAATACCTAAGCAGTGTCAGGTACCAGTGGCCCTGTCAGAGGAGCAGCAGGCAACAATTGAAGTTCAAGGTCTCAGCCCACCAGGAGGAAATTCTCTGACGGGTCAATCTTGGATAGGCAAGGTCCTGAGACCACAGACCCTGGAACATCTTTTGCTTCTGCTGTGCCTTTACATATTTGCTGCTGCTATCTTTCTCTGGTATCTGGTATGATATGATTGGGTGTGGGGGGATTCCCATTGCCTGTAAAGTATTGTGTTTATCTTATGGCAACATCCTGTTCTACTGGGCATCTTTACCTGTGGATTATTATAAAGGTGATTTTTTTTCTTAATCTGTACTGTCTAATTGATAAGAATAATGTTAGTTTATATAGATTTTTGATGAATAAAAATAAATACAAGGAAGTGTCATGCAGCTAGAACACATGAGTTTCTACTGCGGATTCCTTTCAAGCCCTGGGTTGTCTGGAGGCTGGTTCCCCAGGTAATGATAGTCAGGGATGGGTTTGATCTCAGGAGTGCACCTAAAATCCATTCAGATATTGGTTGGTCATTCCCACAGGCTTGGTGCCACTGTTGCACTAGTGCACCTTACACCCAGGTTATCATCGTAGATGAAGGCGTTTGAAGCTGGGTTGGTGATTACCTTTCTCCAATAGTAGCCTACAGAGTATCTTCCAGTATCATGAAATTTGTCAGTAGGGAGGAAGGCCTCCTAGGTAAGCACCAGGTAGACTTCTCTATGTGCAATGAGTTATTTAGGTGTTCTCTTCAGCAATAAGACCTTACTGTCATTTTGTAGAGAGCAACCAATAGCCATGGCAATAACCTGGGTTGTTTGGAGATTCCCTGAACTTGACAATAGAAATAAGCCAATCCTGGTACTGAAAACTTCATTTGATAAAGACACATGTCCAGTTGGGGTATCAGCTCCCCCATTATTTGATGATTTCATTTATATCATCTTCATATACATATATATTATAGGAGGTTTCTACTGTATTTGGATTTCATAAAGGGTGTAAAAGGGTAAGGGTATGAAAAAAAAAACCCTTAAAATGGCCCTTAGTTTTAGCTGTCCCTCCCTTTATTCAGTCCTTTGCTCTCCTCTTCCTTCCCCTCCCTATTTGATCCTCCCCTGCAAGGCCCTCACTCCATCCTGTCCATCTATAACTATCTATTCTATTTCACCTTCCTAATAAGAACCTTCCCATTTTCCTAGCCCCTTACTCTGTACCTGACTTTTGTGGTTCTACACATTGTACTTGCCACTCAAAGACTTAACAGGTAATGTTTACATCCAAGTGAATACAAACCATATTTGTCTTTCTTGGTCTGAAATACATTACTCATGATTTTTTTTTTTTAATTTTTTTACAGCTCTATTTATTTACCTGCAAATTTCGTATTTTAATGGTTGAGAAATATTCAACTGTGTAAACATGCCACATTTTCTTTATCCAATTACCCCATGATGAGATTTGAGCTGTTTCTGATTTCTGGCAATTATGACTAGAACAGCAAAGAACATGGCTGAATAAGTGTCTCTGTAGTATGACGAAATGTTTGGGTATATAACTAAGGAATAGTATAGTTGGATTTTGATGTAGACCTATTTCCAGCTTCCTGAATCACCACACTGATTTCCATAGAGGCTGTGCAAGTTTTCAGTCCCACAAGCAATGGAAGAGTGTTCCCCTTACTTCACATCCTCACCAGAATGAAATGTCATTTTATTTATTTATTTATTTAGCCATTCAAACTGGCTTAAGATGAAACTTCGAAGTAGTTTTTATTTACATTTCCCTGATGACTAAGGATGTTGAACATTTCTTTATTGATTCTTTGCCATTGGTGTTTCCTTTTTTTTTTTTTTTGAGACTCCTCCCTCTAATAGGTCTGTACCCCATTTTAAGTTGAGTTATTTGTTTTCTTGATGTCCAGTATTTTTATTTCTTTTCATATTTTAGGTAATACTCCTATATTCTAAGTGTAGGTGTCAAAATCTTTTCCTATTCTGTAGGCTGCCACTTTATCCAAATAACAGAGTCCTTTGTCATTCTTGAGCTTCTCAGTTTCATATTGTCCCATTTATTATTTGTTGTTCTTAGTGCCTATTCTCTGGCTATTCTATTCAGAAAGTACCTTCCTATGCCAATAAGTTCAAGACTATTCTCCACTTTCTCTTCTGTCAGAACCAGTGCATCTGATCTTACATTGACTTCTTTGATCCATTTATAATTGAGCAGGCTAAAAAGTATGGATATATTCACATTTTTCTACACACCTCCATCTATTTTGAACAACATCATTTGTTGAAGAGGTTGTCTCTTTTTCCACTGTGTATTTCTGACCTCTTTATCAATAGTCAGTTCTCCAGAGGTATGTGAATTTATGGATAAGTCTTCATTTTTTATTCCACTGATCAATGTGTCTGCTTTTGTGCAAATGCCTTGCAATACAATTTGAGGTCAGGCATCATGATATGTCTAGTATTTTATTATTCAGGAGTGTTCTATGGTTGTTCTCCCCCTTTTCTGTGCTTAAGCTGAAAATTGTATTTACAAGTTCTATGAGGAATGGTATTGGAATTTTTATGGGGATTAAACAGCTTTTGATTGGATGGCCATTTTTATTGTTAATCTTACTGATCTGTGAGCATGGGAGGTCTTTCCATCCTCTAATATCTTCAATTTATTTCTATGGTATATTAAAGTTTTTATTATAACAAATCTTTCCTTTGCTTGGTTAAAGTTGCACCAAGATACTTTATGTTTTTTGAGGGTGTGAAAGATGTTATTCCCTGACTTCTTTCTCAGTCCATTTTCCCCTTGCATATGGAAGACTACTAATTTTTGCGAATTTTGTTCCCTGGTAATTTTTGAAAATGGTTATTATCAGTAGAAGTTTCTAGTTGGAATTTTTACAGTTACTTGGGTATACAATCGTGACATTGACAAATAAAGATACTTTGACTTCTTCCCTTTCTATTTCATTTTCTTGATCTCCTCCAGTTGTCCTATTGTTCTAGCTAAAACTTCTGGTACTATATTGAATAGGTATGGAAAGAATGGGCAACCTTGTCTTGTTCCTGAATTTAGCAGAAATTCTTGCAGTTTCTCTTTAGTTAGCTTGATGTTAGTTATGGGGTTTCTATGGATCACCTTTATTATGTTGAGTATGTCCCTTATATCCTCAATCTCTCCAGGACTTTTATCATAAAGGGACATTGAATTTTGTCAAAGTCATTTTCTGCATCTGGTGAGATGATCATGTGGTTTTTGTCTTTCAGTCTGTTTATATGGTGGATTATATCCATTGATTTGCATATGGTGAACTATCCCTATATCTCTGGGATAAAGCCTATTTGATCAAGGTAGAAAATTTTTAAGGTTTTCTTGGAATTGTTTTACAAGTATCTTATTGAGACTTTCATATATTCATAATGAAATTTGGTCCATAGTCTCCTTCCATTGATGGGTATTTATATAGTTTAGATATCAGGATAACTGTTGCATCATAAAATGAACTGGGCAACACTGGGCAATATATCTTCTGTTCCTACTTTTTTGAGGAGTTTTTGGCATTAATTATTTTTTGAAAGTCCAAGAATTCCTTGCTAAAACTCTCTGGCCCTGTTTTTTTTTTTTTTTTTTTTTTTTCCATCTGTTTGTTTGTTTGTTTTGGTTAGTAGACTTTTGACAGCTGCTTCTATTTCACTGGGGGTCATAGGTTAGTTTAAATTGCCCATCTGATCTTGATTCAATTTTGGTGGCTGGTATATTTCAAGAAAACTCTTTTAAGTTTTCCAATTTTGAAGAGTTTTTTTTTATGTTTTTTTTTTAAGTATGCCCTTATCATTCTCTGTATTTCCTTCAATATTCCTCTTTTCAACTCTAATTTTGTTAGATTAATTGAATCCTATCTCTATCTTTTATTGAAATTAGCCAAGGGTTTGTCACTCTTAGTGATTTTCTCCAAGAACCAACTCTGTTTCATTGATTCTTTGTTTTGTTTCTTGTTTGTTTGTTTCTATTCTACTGATTTTCAGCCCTGAGTTTGACTATGTCTTGCTGTCTACTGCTTTTGTGTGTTTTTCTTTTTGTTCTAGAGATTTCACAACCTTAGGAAGGAAACTCTACCTACTTAGTACTGCTGGAACATGACTGTGGAAACAGAAGGAAAGGCCAGCCACTGTGTACATCTAAATTGTAAAGTAGATGTTAATGTTGAGGGGTAAGGAAGACAGAAAGCCAAAGGTAAAGACTCAGTTGACAGGAATATAAGGCTAAGGAACATTGCTGCTCACCAGGCAAAGGACTTAGGAGCAGACTTGGAACTGGGAACTTGGCCTTGAGTATTGGATGCTCTATCTATCTTTGGGCAGACTTCAAACTCTGTTTAGATGTAGAGCTCTGATGCTGAAGGAAGATGTGTGGGAAAAAGAAATGTATTAAAAAAAAACACTAGTTATAGTTATATTTGGTGGCATAGGCCTGTAATCTTAGTACTTATAAGGTTGAGGTGGAAAGTTCAGGAGAGTTCAAGGCTGGTTTTAAACACATAGAAGTTTAGGTGCTGGTCTAGGCTATATAAAACACTATATTACAAAATAAAAATAAAATTATTACTAATTGCTATTTTAATTGTGGTTGTCAACAAAAGTGACTCTACAATGAGGAAATGGAGAGACAGCTCAGAAGAGGAGGGTAGTGATTACTGCTTGCTCTCCCAGAACTTCTGAACTTGGTTCTCAGCACCTAGAACAGAAGATTCCCAACCTCTTCTAAATCTGGCTCCAGGGCATCTGGCATTCTATTCTGTCTCATGTATCTTAAAGTAATGTGATGTAATATATGTGTGTGTGTATAGAAATATATATTATATATTAATTAACAGACATATATTAATCTTTTAAAAAGAGGAAGGTGAATCCAAGTTTGAAATTAGTGAGATGGGAGAAAAATAGAGAATGTGATAATGTCATAAAAGACAAAGGATGAGACAGTATATAACATATTTCAGATGAGATGTAGCCGAGAATGCAAAGTGTGACATTTTACATGTGACAACGTAGACTGGGTTGGTTTCAGTTATAGGTAGACAAATGAATTGAAAAGAGCAAGAGATTATGAGAAAGGGAAAGAAAAGGCAGCAAATAAGACAATATATATTTGTAGATTGAGTTGTGTTTTGCAAACTCATACATATACACTTAGTGCATATTTTACAATATATTTAATTTGAGATTGAAATTGAAGTTTACATGAGTCAGAATTTCTACTTTTAAATTTTGATTTGCAAAAGCAAGCGCTATATGGATAAATAGCAGTCCATAATATCCTACAAAATAAGTGTATGCAAAGAAGGTAGCACATATTATAATAAATATGCATATAGAAGATATAGAGATACAAATTAGTCAGAAAAGATAATAAGTCCAGTCTCAAAAATGAATTGAAAAGTGAGCATGTACACTGACAAAATGTAAGCATCATGGAAAGGTAAGTCACATGCACATAGACACAGATATAGACCCACACACACATTCAAGAAAGGAAGACAATCATACAAATTAATTTTGAGGAACATTCAAAGACAATCATAAACAATTTTCATTCAAGATAATAGAATATTGATGAGAAATATTTAATAAAGTTTTTCTATTCACCATGCTAGAGGTTGAATATGCTCAAAGTTGTTCTGTTTGATTTATTGCTAGACTTAACTTTTTATTATTTATAGCACTACAACTGTCTTAGTTTTGTATGAATCTCTTTCAAATCCCACTAATTTCAGTTCACTAAACCCTTTACATATGTTGACTCATTCAATCTTCTCAAAAAATGTCATAAGAAAAGTAATACTTTTACTTAATTTTAAAATTGTGGAATAAGAATTTTGTCCAAAATTTAATCATTTATTATCATTTTACAGGGCCAGATTTCATAATAACAATGAGCAACACATTGCATTTTATTATGTTTTCTTTCATAGTAGAGCTCATGTTTGCTTTAAAGGAAATATTTAATTGGTATATTGCAAGAGTGCCCCTTCTGGATTCAAGTTAAGAGATGTCCTAAAAATCCACAATGTAATTTATACAGCTTGTCTTCCACTAAGGAAAACACAGAAGGAAATTTAATAACTTCCACATACCTCAGGAGAGGTTGAGATCTAAAGGGACCTAGGAAATAATAAATCACCAAGACAACTTCAGAATGAGCTCACTGGAAGGCAAGCTTATTGCTAAGAAGGTAAGTCAGGTGGAGTCTGGGTACCAATGTAACAACCAATCTGGCCATAGACACCAGATTCCCATTAGAAAGATTCCTCTTTGGTGAGCTGCAGTATTAAATGAAGTCAAATTGTGTTCTGCATTTTATGTCTTCACAGTTTTCCTAAGAATACACAATTTACCTAAATTACTACTTTTTAACCCCCTTCTCTGTCTCTCCCTGCTTCTTTATTCCTTCTGTGCTATTTTCCCACTCCTTGAATGACCTTAAGTTAACTAGATGATCTCTTAGAATTTATCTTCTCTTTTGCCATAATATTCACAAAAGAGAATTAGCATTCTGTGGCGAATGGAGGAGAGATTGTGGTTAGGCAGGATGTCTGAAATCATTTTATAAACATCATAACTTTCATATAAATGTTAGTAACGATATTTACAAACAAAACACTTTAACCTTTGGCGTTTATCCTATAGCAGTGGGGATATAAAATACTTTATCTTTTTGTTTTTCTCTATTTTTAAAGAAAATCTACCTGTCTTGACCTCTGAGTGCTACAAATAGAGACATACACCATTATGTCTGGATTTTTTTTAGTTCTCAAACAAAGAATTATTCAAGTTATAAGTACTGAACTCTGAAGTGAAATAACCAATTGAATTATCATTTACCCCCATGGTGTCTGTCAGAATGTTTTGGCTCTAATGAAGGCTACAGAGAACCAAGTCTCATCTTGGGGCTTTCCAACATGTTTTAATGGCAGTCTAAATGTTTGACTTATGTGTAGAGCTTGTTAGAGTTGAAGAAGGGACTAAGGCTGAACACCTCTTTTACACAGTGCATATAACTTATAGCTCAGTTTCTAATCTCTGGTGAGGAAAAAGAGGTTGAAAGAACTCTGAAAGATGTTAGTGTGAAGAGCCCTGGAAAATGCTCACAGAGCTCCAGGAGGACCTGTAATACTAAGCAGAAAATAGAGCAAGAAGTTTTGCCTGAGTTGTTACTTTGTTTTCTTTTAAATTAGTAAGTAGCTTTTCTGTGTAAAACATTACTGCTGTGTCAGATTCTAAAGTTCGTAAAATTCCAAAGAATCAATGTCATTGAGCAATCAGTTTAAAGGGAAATTTAACTTCCCCAACAAGTATATTTCAGAAAACGAATGAGCCAAACAGAATCTGTAGAGCCCAGAAGAGGACAAAGTAAAGGAAACTAATCAGTATTGGAAAATAAATTATATTTTTTATGACTTTGTTGTGCATGAACTAATTATAAATTTTTTTCCTCAGCTAATACAGTTTAGTAAACACTTAAATTTTCTGTTAATAATGTCTGCCAGATATGTAATTTTCATGTGTTATATATATTTGTATATACATACAGAGACATACATATAAGAGAGAGGAAAACAGCGAGAATGAGAATTCCTAGAGTTAAAATTGTCTTGCTATAAAATGATTAAAATAATCTGACTTTTCAATTTTATGAATAATCGATTAAAGCCAAAATTAACCTGTGTTTGAAATTTGTCTTATTAATGAAATATAAATCATTTTTTGATATCTCGATTAAAAGAACTAACCAAATGGTTAGTTTTTTGAAACCAAAATGTTTATAGAACTTAGGGTCTGGCAGACGGCTCATTGGTCAAAAGTGTTTGTCACCAAGATTGATGGTCTGAGTTCAATCCCTGAAACCCATAAGATAGAAGTAGAGAGCAGATTCTTACCATTTGTTCTGTTATCTCTGAGATAATGTTTTTCATGAGACATGTACCTGAACACACACACATGAGCACAAACAGAAATAGATAGATAGATAGATAGATAGATAGATAGATAGATAGATAGATAGATGAATGGACGAATGGATACATGGGTGATAGATAAATAATGTATAAAATGTTTATGTATTTTGGAGCAAAATGTAAGTTTGCAGATGAGCATGGTGGCACACACATGCATGTCCAGCCCACAGGAGGTTGAGGCATGTGATTCATGAATTTGTTGCCAACTTGAGCTGAAAAACAAGTGTGAGGCAAAAGAAACAAAAATAGGTAGTAGATAAATCAAGGGTGAATGACAAATCTGAGTTTTGTGTGTGAAAGCAAAGGAAGATAGGTTTCGCAAACAGACGGCAAATGAGAACCACAGTACTGACACATTCTTTTGTGAATCGTTTTCAGAAAGAAAAATGAAGAAATAGAATTAATTTGCTTTCTTAAAATTATTCATATATATGTATATATACATACATATATACACATACATACATACATACATACATAAAATGAATCGTTTTCAGAAAGAAAAATGAGGAAATAGAATTAATTTGCTTTCTTAAAATTATTCATATATATGTATATATACATACATTATATATACACACATACACACACATATATATATACATATATATGTATACATATATATGTAACACTTATCACATCTTTGACTTGAACTCCACTTGCCTGGTAGAGACAGAAATAATTCTAACATACCATAGAAAACAACAAAAAGATAGAAGTAAAGTAACTGAAAATATGGCTTAGACCTGCTTCCCAATCCAGCTAGTGAAAGTGCTGTACAAGCTATGGATCACAAACATGAGTCACTGTGCAAAACATTCTGGGAATTTTAGAGATGATGATCTGTAGATGCTACCCTCAAGATGAGGAATTACTGTTAGACTGCACTGGGCTGTTAGAAAGAAAATAGTAACTACTGTGCAGGAACACCTGTGGGAAAAACTTGCTGTAAGAAAGTTGCAGTGTAGGATGAAATGTGACTCAGTTTTGCATAAAATCTGTAGTAAAATACGTCAATGGCTTATGTGGACTTCCTCTAACAACTGACAGAGATGTGAAAATGCTGGCAGAAACAGTAACAAAGCAGTAATTTGCTTCCGAACAAACTAAGAAATGAATTGGGAGCCACAAGAGAACTATTTTTTAAGTAAGAATTGATTTCGATAATCTAGAGCTGTAAATTAGACACTACACAAAAAAAAACATGGTTTATGTGTTAGTTTTATTCTGTTTGCTCAAAATCAAAGCTTAAACAGAAAGCCACTATAGTCTGTGTAGCACAGTGGTGACCAGAAATAATGACTCCAGCCACACCAGGGCTATACTGTTCCCTCTATGTGACCACTAATATTACCTGCTTTCTTTTTCTTTTTCTTTTGAATTGTAAATGGACATCCTTCAGCCCAGAAAAAGCAAGAAACTCAGATTAATTCTCCTACTTAAATAAATTCATGTAAAGTAGAATATAAGGTAGAAGTAATATTTAACTACATCTGAAAAAAATAATGATCTAATCAATTAAAATTGACACATTGTGGTATTTAGAATGAGAATGGCCCTCGTTGGCTCAAATATTTGAATGCTTGGTCCACGGTTGATGGAACTGTTTGGAAAGGATTAGCAAGTGTGGCTTTTGTGGAGGAGGTGTGTCACTAGGAGTGGGCTTTTAGTTTTCAATAACTCAAGCCATTCCTACTTAACTCTCTCTGCCGCATGTCTGTGGAAAAGATATAAATTCTCAGCCACTGCTCCAGCTCTGTGCCTGCTGGACTGCTGACATACTTCCTGCTGTGATGGTCATGAACTCTAACCCTTTTCAACTATGAACCCCAAATAAAATGCTTTCTTTTACTTTACCTCGGTCCTGGTTCTTTATACAGCCTAGGTCAGAAACTAAGATGACATAAATTTGAGTTACCTCTCAGGGTTTCGTTCTTGTTATTATTCTCAAGTTACATAATAAATGCTCACTTAAACTCTACATATTGTCATGGACTGTGTACAATGGAATATTTACTTGAAACATGTTAGATGTTCAACCAAGTCAGGTGTTATAGGTATTTTTAACTGTTTCAATACATTGACACATACTTATAGAGAAAGACACACACATACATGCATATATAATTTAGAATAGCTTATTTTATGAACTATCTGAAATATATTTACTTTCCGGGTGATGTGCTTGAAAATATGCTGAATTTTAAATTAGAATAAAATTGTATGCTTTACATTTCTACATAAAAATAATGTCATCATAACTCTTTCCAGTATGTAGAGCAGTTATGACTCACTGACAACTACTAGTCACTGTAATAAAACTTTTCTGGTAGGTTGTCCATGCAGCAAAGGTTTACCCCATAGTGATGCACATATGCACATCACTATTTTGAATCCAAAAGTTATGAAAACAGAAGATATGAATTTGAGAGAGAGATGTGTTGGGAGGAGAGGGCAAATTTGAGAGAGTAGATGGTAGATGTGTGATTGACATATACTCTATATATGTAGGAGATTTTTGAAGAACGCATTCTTAAAATGTCCAACGTTTGCAGATTTCTGGTGAAATTTCTTTTAGCTTCTACAGGATAAATTATTTAATCACTAAATGGAGGAGGGCATATGACAATGAATACCAATGCAAGATATCAAATTATATTGATATACAAAATTATCTTGATATATCTTCTATATGTCTTATGAGAAAAGTACAGAATTAAAACTAGAGAGTATAAACACAATTCTACTTGTAAATTATGTAATTTTGCTGCCTTCCTTTTGCATGTTTCAAAAACAAATTGACAGTAAAATCGTGAACTTTCATGGTCAGTTTCTCCACATATTTTATAACATATTGTGTTTATTTACAAATCTTTTATTTATTTATTTATTTATTTATTTATTTATTTTTGAGACAGGGTTTCTGTGTGTTGCTTTGGAGTCTGTTCTGGATGTCATTCTGTAGCCGAGTCTGGCTTTGAAATCACAGAGATCTGCCTGCCTCTGCCTTCTGAGTGCTGGGATTAAAGGTGTGGACCACCACCACCCGGCTCATTTCCATTATTTTTTAAAGTTAAAAAGCAAAATATGTCTTTAGAAGGTTGTTCTGTGTGAAATAACTCCTGTCCCTGAAACAAGAATGAAGAACTGCCATTAAAGTATGTGATTGCCAGCAGGGTGACGTTTTCTAAGGCAGGAACACACCTTTTTCCCTCAGGACTGACTGGGACACTGAGAAATGTCATTTTTATTCTTCACATGCAGTAAAATCCACATCATCTTCCAGAATTGATGGCTGAAGTGAACATCTCCTATGTCACTGAGTTCATCCTCAAGGGGATCACAGACCGGCCAGAACTCCAGGCCCCATGTTTTGTGATGTTTCTGACAATCTATCTGGTCACAGTCCTAGGCAACGTTGGATTGATTATTATTATCAGGGTTGATTCTCGACTCCACACACCTATGTACTTCTTCCTCAGTCACCTGGCCTTTGTTGACCTCTGTTACTCGTCGGCCATCACACCAAAGATGATGGTGAACTTTGTGGTGGAGCACAACACCATCCCTTTCCATGCTTGTGCTACACAGCTGGGCTGCTTTCTTACCTTCATGATCACAGAGTGTTTCCTTCTGGCCTCTATGGCTTATGATCGCTACGTGGCCATCTGCATCCCTCTGCATTATTCAACAGTGATGTCGAAGAGAGTGTGCATTCAGTTAGTGGCAGTTCCTTATGTGTACAGCTTTCTAGTTGCCCTTTTCCATACAATCATCACCTTTCGCTTGACATACTGTGGGCCTAACGTAATCAATCACTTCTACTGTGACGATCTTCCCCTCTTAGCTCTGTCCTGCTCAGACACACACATGAAGGAAATTCTCATCTTTGCTTTCGCTGGCTTTGATATGATCTGCTCCTCTTCCATAGTCCTTACCTCCTATCTCTTTATCATTGCTGCCATCCTGAGAATCCGCTCTACCCAGGGGCGACGCAAGGCCATCTCCACCTGTGGCTCCCACATGGTGGCTGTTACTATTTTTTATGGCACGCTCATCTTCATGTATCTACAGCCCAAATCAAACCACTCCCTGGACACAGACAAAATGGCTTCAGTGTTTTACACAGTGGTGATCCCCATGTTGAATCCCCTTATCTACAGTCTAAGAAACAAAGAGGTAAAAGAAGCCTCTAAGAAAGCTTTAGATAAAGGGTATGAAACCTTAAAAATATTAAAGTTAAGAAAATAAGGACAGCATATTTTATTATGTATGTGTAGGAAAATAAATCAAACTTTCAATTGTATTTCTTTTCCAAGCAGTTTAAAATGCCTTTCTTACTTGAACAGACTTAGACATTTTTTGTGATGTTCCAAGCAGATCATGGGATATCAGTATGATAGATTCATTTTCCTCATAGTTGGGTTGGTGCATAAGTGTAATCCCAAGAGTTAGGAGACAAATGCAAGAAGATTGTAATTTTTAAGCCAGCCAGGGCAGCATAGTGCAATACTGAATCAGTTCAGTGAACCAGTAACAACCCAAAATGACACTGCTCAAGTTCTTAAAGTCTGGACAGACAAGACAAGTCACATGCACATGTTCAAATTACACACCACACAGTGAACACAAGTGTTACAAGCAAAGGAGAGGTGTGTTCTAGTTTAAGGCCAGGATTTTGAACAAGCCTATGAACCCATTCCTGGTATTACATAATATTTATTTTGATTTCCCCAAATAACACAAGGTTAATCTTTAGGAAATGTTTAGAACGAGGTCCAGTGGGAGCAAATGTGTTGTCAAGTGTCAGTTATGTGGATGTTGTCACATAAAGCTAAAGATTTAATTCATGGGGATTTGGAGAGTTTCCATTCCTTATGAAGAAAAAAACCCATTTGAGTTTTCTGGTACCTTTCTGATGCTCATTCAAATAATGGTACTCTTTACCATCGAATAAAGCTATGAGGTGTGTGGCTTTTATCTACAATCTGCCTAACTACATAAATAGCCTTGTGAACATCGTACAAACAAGTTCAAGTATATATGAGCTATGCTTCTGGTGAAACTCTAATTGTGAAAAATGACAGGTATTAGATAACTTAGAGTAGACTGGTGCTGTATTGAAAGGCAAAGAGCATTTCCTTTTTTGAGATAGGTTTTTTGAGACAGTACATGCTGACGATGTACTCATTACATAACCGAGGATGACACTGAACTTCTGATCCTCCTCCAAGTACCTCTTAAATGCTGTGATTATAGGCAAGCTAGCAACTGAACCCAGAATGTCATCCATCCCAGACAAGCACTCTGCCAAGGAGAATACACCTTCCACAGATTTTTTTAAAAATAATTGAAAGAACAGGACTTATAAAAAAATAGACTTGCAAATTCATTTGTATATTTATTTAATTAGAGTTACTTTATGATTTCATGACGTCTATTTTTTCTTATTTTTTTTTTTCAAATACATTTGTAGATCATGACATGAAATGAAAACCAGTGATTCAATAGATGTACACATACTGTTTGGATATTTCAGAAGAGTAATCAAAATAGTCAGTTTCTATTGTCCTATTATTTTTCCATTTTATAAGATTATGGTACTGACAGCCATCCCATAAGGTTATCAACCTTCAGTGGTAATTTCCTCCTCTGTACTTTGTAGGTGAGTCAGATAGGCTTCTCCAAAGCACTGTCATCATTGTTAGTTCAACAAATTCTCTTGCATGCTTTTGTTGCTGTTTGTATGATTTACTGATTTGTGGTATATATATCCATATATCCTAGAGTTGTTTCAAATGAGCTGTGTGGTCCAGGCTGGCTTTAAACTTGTGATCTTCTTGCCTCAAACTCCTGAGCACTTGGATTCAGGCCTAGCCACCATAGCTGACTTTTTTATTTTGAGGAGATCAAAACAGAGGAGCAGGTTGCCTTTATTACTTTGTTTTATATTGTACATATTTGTACATATGGATGAACACAATATACTCATCTGCCACAAATGTAAACAAAACTGTTTCTATGAGAAACAAGCCTTCCCAATATTTTTTACTAATTGAAGGACTTTGGTTTTCTTGGTCTTTTTGTATCTGTCACACTGATAGCAAATGACAGCTAAAGGCAGACAATGGTCTGCCTTCTGTGTGGTGACTTTCCCTTTATTTATTTTTTTCCAATAGGAAAGGATCAGTATTGAATGATTCAAGATTGCTCCTCCAGAATCAGGCTTTCACATTTACTTCTGAAGAAATTTAATTTAAGTCTAGCTTGTAGATGGGGTCATAGAGCAACATACACCGATGGAAACTTCTTAGATGACAGAAGTTAGCCTGCTCTTCATCATCAGTTGTGCATTCAGGTCTGATGAAGGAACAAAAATAGGATCAAAGCTAGGCATCACTCCTTCATATTGCATCTGTGTCCTTTTCCCCTAAGCTTTTAATTGGATTTCTGCTCAAGTCTTCACAAACTTTAATCATTGAATGACTGTTTAAAACAGGAAGAAAAATGCTAATTTAAACTAAATTTACCCTTGTCTTTCTCCTACCACCAAAACAAGGGTAACTAAGACATTTTCGAAATGTGGAGGAACATCATAATCGCTAACTTATCAACCACTACTGCTGTCAATGTCCTGCTCCAGACCACTGGAAGAGTGTCAACACCCAGCCAAGTGTACCAACTATAGCCCATTTTGTTCTTTATTTGTCATTTTATGCTTTCCAGCTTCTTTAGTTCTAGAAAACAGCTGCCTTGCATGCAACCATCTTCCTTGGGCATCTGGACATGAGGTAATGATCCAACATTCTCACTTTGACCAAATTGATCAAATATGCTCCTCTCCTGCCCCTACTACTTGTGCTATTGTCAATATCTCCTAGAGTGTTTACCCAGGAGGTCTCTAGACAGAACTCTCTTCTCTTGGAGGTTACACTGAATATAAATTTTATTTCGCTTCCTAACACTTGTCTCTGGTTAGTCCCTGTCTGTTGAAAACCCCTCCAACCCCCTGATTCTGGCCTTCCAGTTAGAACTCTGGAAACATCAATATAGAACTAGTAGGAAATACATTATAGCCAATAAAATTAATCTTTACAATTTTTGGAAATTAGATCCAATCCTAGGTTCTACCAGTTGCTAGATATATGTGTTAGTGAATCATACAAACTACCTCGCATGTATATACACTTTAAATACTGCCTCAATTGGCATTTGAAAAAAATTAAATGTAGCACTTCTTTTAAAATGATTCATGCAGGGTGATACAGGAAAATAATTTAGTAAATGTGGTAAGGTATTTTACAATGAAAAGCTGGAAACTAAAAAAATACCAATTTTTATTAATGTAATCCTTGCTAAACATAACAACATTGCCTTCTTTTTGTTCTTGGTGATAAATATTTTATGTGGTCTATTTAAGAGAACTTAAAACACTATTTGAAAATATGTTCATGCAAAGAAATTTCAAATTCACTAACTATTTAAAAGTACTACAGTGAAATAACTCTACAATCTTTATTTGATTTCATCTAAAAACTCTGTGTGCAGGTGTGTGTGTGTTGTGTGTGCGCACGCATGTGTGTGTGTGTGTGTGTGTGTGTGTGTGTAGTATACATGGTTGGATGCAATGTATGTGAATGTATGTGCATTTGTGGAAGTAGAGGTAAACAATGGGTATTATTTTCTATCTCTCTTCATGTCATATATTGAAATTGTTTCTCTCACTGAACCCAGAGTGCACTAACAGACTGATCAGGCTGGACAGGTTTCCTCCTGTCTCTGCTTTCTAGGTGCTGGAGTTAAAGGGGCGCAATGGCATACTGATTTTGTTTTTTAATGTGAATGCTGAGGATTTGAACTAAGGTCCTTACTCTTGGGCAGCAAGTGCATCTCTGATATGTATCTGTCTCTCCATTCCCTTATCATTTAAAACCTAGCCTACATTTCAATGTGTTCATTTTATTTACTTTAAAGTGAAGAATAGTGTTTCCATCTACTTCTCAACTAGTTATTACACAACTACCTGAAGCTAGGAAAAATAAGTCCTTGATATGGTTACATGGTAATCAAACAAAAGGTCCAGAAATATTTTGAAAACTTTTACTACTTCCAGATTGTCTACATATTGATTTGAAATAGAAGATGAAAGATATTGACCTGTTACAATGCAAGCCGAGATGTTTAACATGGTACATTCATCAAAAGAGGCTCTATTTCCATATACTATATTCATGGATGGAAAATATATGCATATATGTTTACATGTGTATGTATAATATATACTTACAATTAATGATGATATGGTTAATTGAGATTAACATAAATTTTGACAGAGATATGTGTACATCACTAATAAATCTCTACTACATCTTATGCAAGGCTCTGAGTTTCACCATAGGCTATACACACACATATAGACATACATGCACACATGTATATGCAGATACAAACATACACATACATAAACTTATAAAACTCCCAAGCACACACACAAACATACACATATATACACACATGCACATGTGCATACACACATACAAACATACACATGCATACACACACATGCACATATAGCACACATACACACATGCATACATACACATGTATCTGTGCCATTCCAATGAGTCATAGAGCTCAGCATGAATAGTGGAGCTCTGTCACCTAGCATTGTCATTTCAAGTAAGACAAAATTAAATGTCTTCTGACTACTTCCCAATGTTTCTTGGATTAATGAGTGGGCAAAGACAATTTATCAGTAATTCTCTTCAGGGCACTTTTTACCTCCTTATTTCTCAAGCTGTAGATCAGTGGATTTAACATGGGAATCACTACCACATAAAACACAGAAGCAAATTTATCTGTGTTCAGAGAATGGCTTGACTTGGGCTGCAGGTACATAAAAATGATTGTCCCATAAAATATGGTGATGGAGGTCAGGTGGGATGCACAGGTAGAAAAGGCTTTCCTTCTTCCATCAGCAGAGTGAATCCTCAGGATGGCAAAGACTATGAAGATGTAAGAAATGACCACAATCACCAGAGAGCAAAGGGTATTGAAGCCAGCAATGATTAGCAACATCAGCTCCTTGACATGCGTGTCAGAACAGGCCAGAGCCACTAAGGGAACGTCATCACAGTAGAAGTGGTTGACCACATTGGAGCCACAGAAAGACAAGCAGAAGGTTGCCACTGCCTGTGCAAGGCCCACAGTGAATCCATAAACGTATGTGCTGGCGATCATCTGAAGACAGAGCTTCCTGGGCATGAGGACTGCATAGAGGAGAGGGTTCCAGATGGCCACGTAGCGATCGTAGGCCATGATTGACAGCAAGTACATTTCACAGACTACAAATGTGATGAAACAGCACACCTGAGTTGCACACGCATAGAAGGTTATACTTGCGACTTCTCGAAGAAAATTTATAACTGTGTTTGGGGTCACTGAGGATGTATAACAGAAATCAACAAAAGCCAAGTGGCTGAGAAAAAAGTACATGGGGGTGTGAAGCTGAGGACTGATTTGGATTAACACAATCAGTCCTAGATTTCCGATGACAGTAGTTAAGTAGATGACTAGAAACACAGCAAAGAGGATGACCTGAAGCTCTGGGTCATCTGTCAGGCCCAAGAGGATGAACTCAGACACTGCTGAACTGTTGTCTCCAGCCATAGACTGTACAAATGTCCGTGGTAAAGAGCCCTCACAGCACACCTTCCAGACTGTCTTCCTTTGACTATAATCATGTAGAAGCCAATAGTTAATTCTGATTCAATGATCTTATGTTGAACACATTCTGAGAAATATCTTTACATTGAGTAAGCATTTACTGAAAATCGTTTTTCCAGTTTAGAAATCCAAGTGTGAATCTATTAGGAATTTTTTTTTTAAGTAGAAAAAATGGTCTTTTATACTTTTGTATAAATATGCTATCTATACATAAATTTCGTAGTAAGAGAAAATTTACAGTTATTTGAATATAGTGTATTACATATATTAGTGTATTATTTGAATATAGTGTAATCATCTGAATACTTTTTAGAAATGTTCATCGCTTCCTCTGGAATATTTTAATTGTAGATACAAAATTTAAAATACTGACTTTAGAAACACTTATATGAAAGATTCTCAACAGATTTTGAGTTACTAATGATATCTGTACCATATAACCTGGATGAGTTTTTAATTTTAAAAATTATTTATACATATATATATAATATATATATATATTTCTCAAATTTCCTTTAGCTTAGCTATTATGCAGAATTTGCAAATTATATGAAGGATATGAATATATGTATATGTCATAAGTGTATGTGTGTATATATATTCTATGTGTGTGTGAGCATTCATATATATTTATATGCTGTGTATGTGTCATTTCTATCATAAAACATTTTTAAGATTATTAGAAAAACAGAAACAGAAAAAAAAAGCATATTTACCATGTGTTCATTTGTCTGAATATAAAGCAGCAACTAGAAACAGCTTTAATGAACTTTTAAATGTAGAAGCCTATTCTGGCTCTTTAAAATGATGCAAGGCTAAGTAAATCCCTCAGTGAATTCAAATCACAGACTCTATGTAAAAACAAAACAAAAAACTAGGTATAGTGGTGCATGCCTGTAACTCCAGAACTGGGAAGCAGAAGCAATAATATCCAAGGAGGTTTTGCCTAGCTAAGCTAGAAAAAAAAAAAGGTGATCTTGTGGTTCCATGAGAGACTTTACCTCAAGGTAATAGGAGGGGAGTGATAGACAAAGACACCTGATATCCTGGTTGGCTTCTGAGTGCATGTTCACTGAATTGTACCATCACCCTCATCACCCTCATACGCATGCAATGCATATGCACACACACACACACACACACACACACACACCACACCACACCACACAACACAACAACAACACACACACACACAGACACTATGACACACAACGCTGATAGTTTTTAAGTTTCTTGACTAGATTATTGTAAGAAAGAATTATCACGTCTGGATTCTGTAATCTCAACTTGAAGTTGATGAGATTCTCCTTCATTCACAGAGGCTATAATTGCACTCTCACCACAGGCTCAGGCAGCTTTGGCAAGGCAATATATGACTTTATCCATGGTGAGGGCAAAGAATAGTGAATACCTCATAGTTCATGACATATAAATCAATTTTAGTTCTCTATCATATTCAAAATGATCAGGCTGAAACTTAATCTGAAGAAGTGTCCTGCAGTTTCCTCGTAATTGCAACTATAGGAATTGAAACTCTTTTTTTACAGTATTCTATCATATCCCTGCTAACTCCTGAACTCTAATGATTATCTTTCCCAGTTCTCCCATTTTTTAATATTTTCCCTGGTATTTTGTGGTCTTGTCTACCTTTGACTGTGATATTAACCATCTCCTCTATATTTTTAATCCTAGGGTTGAAGTTTAGATTATCCTTTAAAATTGCTTCCTTTCAGACTAGTTCTTTGCTTATTTTCAAACTCTCTACACACATCACATTTTGCAGTAGGCTAAACTAATGTGTTATTGAGACCTGAAGCATTATGCCACACCTATTATTTTATAATGCATAGATGTTTTATACCTAATTCTTGTTTGTCTTTTCACTTACCTCTTTCTAGGTCAGTTATTTGTCCACAATCTCTCATCTGTAGTCACACACAGCTCTTGTTTAAAACAAGGCTCTTAACATCTTCATCTGAGCAACCTCATCACTATTCTATCTGACCTTCCCATCTCCACAGACTCCGTTTGAAAATTTGTCCTCTGAAAAATAATCAAATGATAAGTGTTCAAAATTAAAATAGTAGTTTATGTTCACAATAGTTGGCTTTTGTCTTTTTTTTTGTTCATTTGCTCATATTCATACTTTGAACCCCACGAATTAGTTTTTACCTAGTTAGTTGCCTCCTTATTCAATGTTTACCCTACATGGGTACATTATTAGTTACTCAAGTATCCTTTCCAATATCTAAAACTGTCTTCAAATCTTCAGGGTTTTCAAATTCAGATATTTGTGAGATATTAGAACTGTGGTGCTGGCCATGACACAAGGGACAGTTTGAGTCCTAAGGTGGAGGGTGCTGCTTGACAAAGATCCAGAGAAACTTTACTGAGAGAGTCAGTTGCAGGTGTACTGGTTTTTTGTTTGTTTGTTTGTTTTTGCATTCACTCTTAGGAGAAATTGTTGTATAATGAGGAGTTCTCTGCCTATGTAGCCCATGGGGAAATGTATTCATGCTCTCAAAAGAAATCTTTGAAGACAGGGGGTCATAGCCTGAAAGGAGAGTCACAGTAGAAAGAGGCTTCCGTGCACCCCAAGGATTATGCTACCAATAGTGTAGATTCTGAGAAATTTCTTGCTTAGTTCTGTATACAAGATGTCACAAGTATATCCATTGGCCTATCCTGTAGCCTATATAGAGGGAAAAGGAATAATGAATGGAAAAAGAATGAGATACCAGAATCTTCCCTTCTGGGAGCTTATGAAAAGAACAGGCTCTTATTATAAAACTGAGGAACAGAAACATGCCATAATCAGTCAATTAAATGCTTATTGTGAAATATTCTTTAAAGCTTACATTTTACAAAATGTCAATGAATCTACATGTAACTTGGTTAAGATAAAAATAATTTTAATCTGTTTAACATTATTATAATCCCATGAGTAGCCACCTTTGACACAGGTGGTAAAATACAAAGTCCTATGCTTTGCAGACCCTGAGGAACTTGTACCTTTCTGATTTGACAGATGTTGTCTGAAATGTTGTTTCAGATAAGCCTCTCTGTTTTGTTCTTTGCTTCTTCACTCTAGATATTTAATAAAGGAGTGAAAAGGAGATCGTGGGCTGTGATGCTTGCCAAGGACTTATGTAATCAATATGCAACATAAATAAAGACTCTCTATGATTGAGGGAGCTGCTGAACACTCAGATGTGCATTTATCCCCTTCCTCCCACCCCCACCTCTCGATGCCACACCTCCTCTTTGGGACCCGAACTCCACTGAAACTGGACTTTGGAAGAACTATTCATGGCTTTGACATTTTATTTGAACTAGCAAAAATGCTATTTACCATTCGTCCAAATATTAACTTTTTACCTTCAAAATTAGTCATTGTTGTCTTCTGTTCTCCTAGTAGATGGGATCATTTCTGACAGGAGAAAAGACACTTCAACCTTTTCATCTTACTGTCAGACATTCCACAACCTATCCACTCCCCTGCCCTGAATTATTTCCAGTTTCATTTGTGGGAAAGATGAGTGTACTTAACAAAATTTTCACACCTACACTTTGTTCCTGTATTCATCCCTATGAATATTTTCCTCCTATTTTAATTACTCCAGTCATTTGCATTAGCTTAAACTAAGCACAAGGCTTCCCCATCATTCCCTGCTATGTGTCCTTCTACTTTTCTACTCACCAGTTGTGTTCTTCTCTTTACTCTTCTAGTCCTAGTCTTCTAGGAAAAGCCAGTGTAGCTCAAATGTATACACGTGTATGTTGTATCCACTATTTTTCTTGTGCATCACATAAAAAGGCAATTTTTTTCACATTTTTTTTCATTTACTCAGTCTGACACCCCAGATTACGGAATGGTATCACTATATTAGAGACGGATCTTTCTTCTTTCATTTTCCCTCTTTTAAAATACTCTAATAACCAGCCCCAAATCTAATCTAGTTAACAACAGAAATAATTCAACACATATTTGTGGTTATTGTAGTCTGAAATTTGCTCTCAGCAGTTCAAGTAGTTGTTCTCTTCAAGTTCACCAGATCTTCCTTCTTCCCAACTGCAATGTGATTTCTCATTAGAAGCTTATTTGAGGCAGTAGGCCATTGGTATCTCCTCTCACAGTGAAACAATGACTATTTGAACTATTCTTCACCCACATTCATGAATTTTCAATTATTTCTTTTCATCTTTATTTAGTGGCATGGATTCCTTTAGTTATGCTTAAATTAACACCCTTACCTTCATATACCAATTTACATTATACAAGTACATTCTTTATAGATATTGTCATCTGCCACTAGGGGACAGCTGTTACTTTTTTCTTGGTGAAGCAAAAGTACAGATTTCTATACTAAATGCCTGCTCCAACTCCAGCTATACATATCCAACTGGCTACATATACTTCTCAAATTTCATATTCCGCAGGTACCTCAATTTAACATATATATATTCAAAGAAAAGCATTTGATTAAAATATCTCTACCCCAATAATATACACTGGCATACACACACCGATAATTCTTCAAAACTTGATGTGCAATTCTAAAACATATGTAACTTCTACCAAGAAAATTTAATAGCTGAATGTGACTCATTATTTAACATGTAACATGTAAGCAATCAATAGAAACTCTAAATAAATTACCAACGAGTAAAATATTTGTTCCTCTAAACCCCCTTTGCCTATTTAGCTATCTTTGAATGTTTTTCTCCATAAATAATACTTTTGAAAAATTCCCAGTAAGTGAGTCTGATGTACCTTGAGGCAAGTTGTGTGTATGCCGCCACTTGCTAATTTTACTATTATTTGAGTGCATTTCACAGTTGTCTTGGCACTATTTAGTGTTTTCCATGAATGACATAATTCTACATAAATTGAGCTAGAAATATGATGCTGTTCCACAAACATGAGTAATTATGCTGTGGTTGATCTCTTGGGACCTAATTTTTAAAATAGACAAGATAATGTATTACCTGACAGATTAGTATACTGATCCCAGGTGTAATAATATATTAGAAAGCAATAACACCATTTTATTTAACATACGAGAAATAATACACAAAAAGTGTTTTATTAGTTTCTTACAAATTTTAGTTTTTATAAGTTTTATTTTTGTTTGTTTTTATTAAGAAATTTTTTATTCATTCCACATACCAACCACAGATCCCTCCTCATCCCTCCTCCCGCTCTCCTCAGCCCCTCCCCATCACAGCCCACACCCCTTCCCATCCAGAAAAGTTATGGCCTCCCATGGGGAGTCAGCAGAGCCTGGTACACTCAGCTGAGGCAGGTCCAAGCCCCTCCTCCTGCATCAATGCTGTACAAGGTGTCCCACCATAAGCAATGGGCTGCGAAAAGCCAGTTCATGCACCAGGGATAGATCCTATTCTCACTGTCAGGAGCCTTTCAAACAGACCAAACTACACAACTGTCTTGCTTATGCAGAGGGTCCAGCCCAGTCCTATGCAGGCTCCACAGCTGTCGGGCCAAAGTTCATGAGTTCCCATTAGCTTGGAGCGGTTGTATCTCTAAGTTTCCCCATCATCTTGATGCCTCTTGCTCATAGAATCTCTCTTCCCTCTCTTCTCCTGGACTTCTGGAGCACGGCCTGTTGCTTGGCTGTGGCTCTCTGCATCTGATTCTGTTGGTTACTGGATGAAGGCTCTATGATGACAGTTAGGGCATTCACCAATTTGATCACCTAGTATTCAGCCCTAAGTAGTAAGTCCTAAACACATTTACAACACCACATAGATGGGCTCAGTAATGCAACACAGATGGAACAATAATAATAAAAAAAGAGGCCATGGATTTGAAGGGAATGGGAGTAATTGGAGAATGGAGAGTGAAAGAGAGGAAATAATGACAATATAGTAATTGTATGTGAAATCTTCAAAGAATAATTTTTAAAAAGCTGTGACCCTTAGCAATAAGTCTTTTTACACAGGAAAGTTAAGTAAACTTAGCCACTATATATTTTCCAAGGCTATCATAAATGGCTGTCCATTTTATTCATGATAAAAGTCTGTATTTGAAAGTCAATAATCTGCTGACAAGGAAACAATTTATCATTTTGCCATAAGTTCTTGACTGCCCTGGAGGCCCATGGTAGTTCATTATCAGGAAAAACAGTTTCCTTAAATTTTGTTCAAGGAGAAAAATCATTTTAAATTGACATTTTTCTACCTTTAAGTATACTGAAAATTAAATGTATAAAAACTGGGTAAAATTTGACTATCTGTATCTTTGAGCCTTCTAGCTAGGTATGGAGTGAATAATACATAAGAATATATATATATATATATTTTTCATATATATATATATATGAAAAAGCAACTGGCAACTTACTACTGTTACCTAAAAGGCAGGAAATTTAATGTTACTGAATGTGAATATTTCAACCTTGAATGACCATCCTAATTCTTCATCACATCATTGTGCTTCTCAGAGTAGGGAATAACCCTTAAAAGTCCTTAATTATTTATTATGAAAACTCCTTGTTGTGGAATAATGTTTTTGTACACCGTGAAGATGTGTCACTGTGATTGGTTTAATAAAAAGCTGAACTGCCAATATCTAGGCAGGATTTCCAGGTGGAGAGGATGCTGGGAAGAAGAGGAGATGCCAGGAGATGCAGAGCAAACAGGATACGAAGTACTGAGATGAGATAATAAAGCCACAAGGCTGTAGATGAATTTCTAAACAGTCTTATTAAATTAGAAGCTCAGAGCCAAGTACAGAGGTGCAAGCTGTAGAGATTGGAGCAATAGCCACCAACTAACCTTAGCTTACCACCTCTCCATAGCTTTCCAAGACAGCCTCTACCTGTCTAACCTGTGCCTTTATTGTCTTCCTGTTCTGCCTTCTCATTGGCTCTAAGCCCAGCCACATCACTGCCTGTCTACACAGACCTCCATTTCCACATTTCTCCTTTTTTCTAATAAAAATAAAAAAGAATTAAAAAGTTATAACTAATATAAGAACAACTATATATAATAAGTACAACTATATATAATATATACAAGCAATAAGTACCTCAAAAATGTCTAGTCCATTTGCATTTGACAAACTCAGAGAAAATATTCCATCATCTATCCTATTTTGATAAGTCCAAAATGTACCTGAAACACTTTCTATCCTAACTTATGTTACTAACAGAAAATTATCTTATAATGTCTCTCAAATTTTACACTTTACATCTCTTTAGTGATGTAAAGTGTAAATTTTTTTTCTGAAATACTTAACAAGAAAAACTATAACTATCTAATCTTCAACTCCTTCAGAGACCCAAGAAGGAAATAATATTACCTAATAAAATAGGAAGTGCAAGCAAGTGGCTCCCCAAAAAAACGAGTTGACAGGAACAGCTAGCTTCCTGGACAGTCAGTCACCTGAGGGTTCTCCGCAACGTTGGGGCATTATCTTTAACCTATAGGCTTAGCATATCTGACAGACTCATTTGTTAAGTAAGATGTACACAAGGCCTACAGCTTGACCTCACATTTGGTACCAGTTTTCCATGTACCAGATAAACCTGAATTCCACCAATATCCTGTCATGATTTGGGATTTTAAATTCTGGAGGTTGTTGGTGTTTTTGGAATTTGGCTGTCCATTCTTCTTGGCTTGTGGGTGGCTTCATCTCAGCACCCCATTCTTCTCCACATCCCATTTTTCTCAGCTTGGTTATCATATAAACATTGTCTTTGTATTTCAGCATATTGGACTTCCTGGGAAATTTTCACACTTCTAGGTCTACAATGATTTTCTATTGTCTTAGCCTCGTCTCTAAACCAAGTATGCCATTGAAATTGTGCTCTAGGTTCCAGGACAGTTATTATTAATTCTTTCCAGTCCTGAGGAATAATCCTATTACAAGTTGACCACAAGTTTAACATTTGCTTTACAAATGGAGAATGCATGCTATAGGATACTATAGCTTCCTTAAATCTCCTCAAACTTAACATTTCAACTGAAGTCCAATTAGCTTATATACCCCCTTGAGCAGGTAGTTCCTGTATAGCTACCAGATAAATTAAGTTTGATTGTTTGAAAACAGGCTGTCTTTCTGTAACCTTATAATTCAATCCTGAAATAATTTCACCTTTAAATTCTTCTGTCTGGGTCTGAATTTCTCTATAATTCATTTTAATAGGTTTTTCTAAAGCATTTATCTTGGCACTAAAAATGACCAACTTTTTAAATACTAAAATAAGGATAATTAAACAAATAATATGCATAATTGATGTTACATATATCCCATCAACATTAATTATCCTCTCATTTAATTATTCGATTTTCAGACTGCCTAGTGTATTATCAAACAAAGACCAATTCCCTTCCATTGTAAATATATTTCCCATTAAGTCAGATATAGGGGTGAAAGCCTTAGAGATCAAGGAATTTGGAAAAGCCACCAGCCAACCTTACCTCACCAACTCTGCAGTTTCCAAATGTGAGTTACTCTCTGTCTACCCACACCTTTATATGCCTTGCTTTTTTGACTCTCACTGGCTCTTAGCCCAGCTACCTCACTTCCTTGTCACTGTCTGTCTATATAGACCTCCAGGTCTCTATGGTTGGTACTGGTATTAAAGAAATGTGTCACCATGCTTGGCTCTGTTCCCTAGTATGGCTTTGAACACACAGAGACCCTGCCTAATAAGTGATTGGATTAAGGGCATGTGTCCCCTGACTTTGTTTACTTAAAATGGCTGGCCTTTTCCCCTGATCTTCAGGCAAGCTTTATTTATCAAAGCACAAATAAAATATCACCACATTTCAGCACAAATAAAACATCACCATACAAGGCAGAGAGTAAATTAACAGAAATGGGTTAATTTAAGTTATAAGAGTTAATTAGAAACAAACCTAAGCTAAGGCCTAGTTTTATAATTAGTATGTCTCCCTATCATTGCTTATTAGCTGACGCCCAAAGAAAAATACATCTACAACTCCTTGTATTTTACCCTTCTATTTCTAATTATTATGTACCTGCCATAATGATACATTTTCTAGGATAACTGAAATAAATTCAGTCTAGTTGGAAAGATATCTGTATAAAAATGGTAATTGTGAGATTCTAAAAACCACTAAGCATTTATTTTAGAAATATTAAAAAATTAGTTTTCATCTGTCAAATCAATTAAGCACAAAAATCATTTTCTTTAGAGCATAAATATTCTAGATTTTATGCATATTGTATTTTCATTATGTTAATGTATAGCCTTGTACGATTTTTTTAATTCTCTCAAGTATCCTTAAATTTGTTATATATTAATTTAGATCAGCCCACATATTTTATTTAATAATTGTGTTGATTTTAAATTACATATCTTATAAAACAGAACCACTAGTATTTATACAATTGTAGCCTACATAGGTTTTTCCCAAGCCTTCTTTTTGGAAATTACTTTGATTTGCAAGTGTGTTAGATAAGGACAGAAGGTTAGTATTTTATTATATAAATAATTATATGAGTTGAGGAGCACTAAAAGTGCTTTTCCCTAATTTGCAATTGTTATTGAGGAGATTATTTCTAAGAGTGGGTAATGGACCATTTCCAATATTTTAAACTAAGGCAGGAATATAACAGCAATGAATATTCAGTGCTGTCAAAGGGGGAAATGAAATATGATTAGACATTGTACGATCAGATATGAATCTGACTTGTGGACATATGAACCAGTCTCATAAACATTTGACGTTAATATAATTAATAGCAAAGAAAAAAAATTCTCTGCCTTTTATATGGTGATTTTTCTTTGTATTCTTTCCACAGAGCAAAGATTTTCAGTATAAGGAGGTGAATTATTTGTGTCAGAATGAGGTTAACTTGGCCTTCTTCTGATTTTTTTTAAAAGTAATACTTTGAGAAGTTGATACATCTTGTGGTCCTATTTACAATCCTTCTCTATTAATTCCTTCTACAGCCACTGGCATTTCCCTACCCTCCCAACTTCAAGTCCTTCTCCCCCTCCTCCTCCCTTCCTCCTCATTTTCTCCTCCCCCTTTTCCTCCTCCTCCTTCTTGTTTTTCTTTTTTCTTTCAATAACTCTATAAAGATTTTAAGTGGTTGTGATGGTTGGACCTAAAATGATTTTCATGAAACACACACAAATGAATAAATTGCCCATGAGATAAGAATGAAAAAACTCATGGACGTTTGTACTTTTATTTTGTACATTTTAACATTAAAAGTATCATATTACCAAGGATTTCCTAAAAAGCTACTGTTAAACTGAAATAATCCACAGGGGAAAGTTACAGATCACCACACTTTATTAAGTCAGTTAAGAGTATATTGAGTACTCTAGCCAGGGGAAAGTTTTTGGTGGCAAGAGAAAGGAGAGTGGTATTTTTAAAGTCAAAAAGGATGGTTTTACATCAAACCTGGTGCCAACCAAGGGGGTTTTATAATGTAAATTTTGATCTTGCAAAAAGACACCTAAGCCCATTCCTCCAGAGGAACCAAACTGTGTTTACATATCAGGATCCTTTCTCGCAGGAAAGGATGTCTCTTTGGAGTACAACACCTTTTCAAGAGGAGAAGTCATTTGTTTGGTCTCAAACGTGGCTTCCAAGAAATTGGGAAGATTAGGACAACCTGACATTTTTTAAGCTGTTCCAGCACAATGACCTAAAGTAAAAGAATCCTTGCTATAGCTATATGCTAAATAAGGAAACTATACACCATGTATGATAGGCCTATGGGCTGGTGACAGTCAATTCTTTCAAATGATTTCATGAGGTCCTGGGTTCAAATACCAGTACTACAAAAAGAAAGATTTTATCATTCATAATCATTGAATCAGACCAAGAGGTATTACTGCTTTTTCATATGAAAAAACGGTATAGAAATGTGAAATCATGTATACACCATAACAATTGCTGCTCATGGCAAAATTGTTAGGTAAATTGTTCTAGCTTGTAACAGTACACTGATATGGGCAGGCGATGAATTTCAAAGGAATGAAGCGCTCCAGTGGTCCAATCTGGTACAATGTTGACCATCACATATTCCAAGTTAAGAGTACTCTGGTAGTTCCATTTTTCTCATAAGAGTAAGGATGAAATGGAGAGGTTGTGGAATACTATCGTAAAATGAATGAATATAATTCTCATCATTAAATTTTAAAGTTATTTCCATACTGTTATGTAACAAATTTGAAATATAAGAAAACAAATATTCATTTTATATAAAAAAACTGAAATTACTCGTTATCCCAGAGCTTCAATACTACTTCAACTTTCCAACAGTTTCTTATAATATTGAAGACTTTATGCTAAATGCTCTCTCTTTATATCCCTTTCTCAAAATAAACTTGAGTGCTACAAAATGCACAAAATCACTTTCATATGTCACTTATTGAGAATGACAGAGCAAAGAAGATACATGTGGTATGTGCATCAGAGAACTCATCATATACATGGGGCCTCTGTCTCTTTCCAGCACTGTCACTATAGGGGACATACAACTGAAAGACACCTGAACTTTTTATCTAGTGTTTCTTAAGTTATTTGATGGCTAAAGATAACTTTTCTATAATTCTCTTCAGGGCACCTTTTACCTACTTATTTCTCAAGCTGTAGATCAGTGGATTTAACATGGGAATCACTACCACATAAAACACAGAAGCAAATTTATCTGTGTTCAGAGAATGGCTTGACTTGGGTTGCAGGTACATAAAACTAACTGTCCCATAAAATATGGTGAGGTGGGATGCACAGGTAGAAAAGGCTTTCCTTCTTCCATCAGCAGAGTGAATCCTCAGGATGGCAAAGACTATGAAGATGTAAGAAATGACCACAATCACCAGAGAGCAAAGAGTGTTGAAGCCAGCAATGATTAGCAACATCAGCTCCTTGACATGCGTGTCAGAACAGGCCAGAGCCACTAAGGGAACGTCATCACAGTAGAAGTGGTCGACCACATTGGAGCCACAGAAAGACAAGCGGAAGGTTGCCACTGCCTGTGCAAGGCCCACAGTGAATCCATAAACGTATGTGCTGGCGATCATCTGAAGTCAGAGCTTCCTAGGCATGAGGACTGCATAGAGGAGAGGGTTCCAGATGGCCACGTAGCGATCGTAGGCCATGATTGACAGCAAATACAGTTCACAGACTACAAATGTGACAAAACAGCACAACTGAGGAGCACATGCATAGAAGGTTATGCTTTTAACTTCACGTAGGAAATTTAGCAGAGTGTTTGGAGTGACAGAGGAGGTAAAACAAAAGTCAATAAAAGCCAGAAGGGTAAGGAAAAAATACATGGGTGTGTGAAGCTGAGGACTCACTTGAATTAATACAATCAATCCAATATTACCCACAACACTAGTTAAGTAGATGACTAGAAACACAGCAAAGAGACTGACCCGAAGCTCTGGGTCATCTGTCACCCCCACAAGGATGAAATTAGACACCGGAGTGATTGTTGCTAACCATTGCAGACAGATGTTCCCTGTCCTGAAAGTCCTCTGTCGAGCTTAAGTCAGAAGCTGATTCTGCCTGAGTTTGCATTGGACAGTCATAAGAAGACCTTCACTTGGCTTCAGACAAGGCTTCAGTTTTCAGAATGGCACATGTCACAAGTAGATTTATCAAAATATGGGACTCTGCAGGGATTTATAAAAACAGAGATTTTGTTTTCAGAATTTTGCCCAATTGAATAATCAAACACGTACATAGTCTAATGAACAGAGAGGGAGAAGGGAGGGAAGGAGGGAGAGAGGGAGTTGAAGAGAGAGAAAGAGAAAGAGTGAGAGAGAGAGAGAGAGAGAGAGAGAGAGAGAGAGAGAGAGAGAGAGACAGAGTAAAATCCTAAGAGTTATTTAAAAGGATGACAAATTGATTTTGTAATTATTGGAAAGATTTATAGAAAATTATTGTAATATAAAATTTTTAATCATCTGGTCTAATGAATATTAAATTTGACTTCAGGAAGAAAATGTATAGAAGATCATTAATAAAATTTTGGATCTATATTATCTCTATACAAACTGTCAGTTGGTTTTGATTTTTCAACTTGTTCTTTTATTAACTCATGACCACCATTTTCTTTCCGATTAAGTGTGATATTTGTAATATAGAAAGTAAATCATAAAATACATTGCTTTGCTTAAAAGAAATCAATAGTTTAAGGCTAAATCATGTAAGAAGTTAACATTTTTGACAGTAGATGGAGACAGATTTTACAGGTAGTCATGAGATTTTACTCCTAGTACAGATTTTACTTCTGGCTGTGAGTTCCCCAAAACCACCTACATTCACTTCAGTTCTTTCCTTTTACTTTAATTTCCCATGGACAATGTGGGGGACCTGTGTAGTGTTCGACTCTTAATGCTTAAAGTTATATTTTGTTTCTGCATTCTTTTATGTCGTATATTCTCTTCCTTTCCTGAATTTTTCAATCCTTATCATCTTAGAACAAGATATGTAAAAAGCCCTCACATGATCTCTGGCCTCTATTACATTCTTTGCCCACTGCACCTGTTTGTCTCTGTGTTTCTTTAGTAACAGACATTCTGGCAAATATCCTGGAGCTCAGTTTATCTTTCATTTCATTTGCCAGCCTACTAAGATGTCATATTTATCTCTCTTGCAATATATTTATTCTGTGTTCACAATCACTCTTCTTTCTCTCAGATCTGGTGACATTTTCTAATTTGACTCCTATGAAGCATGAGACAATTGCCATCACCTTTCATGAGGGAAGCCATCATATTTTTGTTTGCAAGACACAAGAACCTATGGATTTTCCTATGTTTCTTCTCACTTTTATTTTCTGTGGTAGTTCTTCCTTTGCCAATATTCAAATCAGTTCCCTTATGTTATGTTAATAAACTCACCTGACTCAAGCACATTATTGGTTGTTTTCAACCAAGTTAAGCAAGTTTCTTCTCTGAATTCTGGACACTCATATCTAATGGTCTCTCATACCACTTCAATCAGATATTATAAAGTGAGTAAATGTTACATAGTCAAAGAAGGTTCATCAATTAAAACCACCCTTCTTATTATTCACTAATTTTGGAATATTTCTATTCTAATTCAGTGAATACTGCCACCATCCATGTGATCTTCATTATGGCAAAATGACTGATGTATTTCACATAATCACCTAAATTCAACCAAGAAACATATCTTTTTCTAACATCCACCACATTTTCTTTATTTAGGCCTCAATTATGACAGTCCAGGTAATCACTGCTACATTGGCTTCCAGTTTGCCTCTTTCTGTGGGTGTGGTACTTTGACTGTAGTTTCTAACAAGTGAATCTTAGCTTAGACTAAAACTAAGATTTACTAACATTAAAATTTTATTAATAATCTTTTCTTTATAGATTAGTTACAGTAGTTACAAAATGCTTAATTCAATACATACCTATCAAACCCCAATAGTTAGTGTTATGAACTATAGTCTTAGCATTATTGAAAAAATAGTTACAGTGTTTCCATTTCTCTAAACCCTGTTACTACTTCAATTACTTGCTTTTCATCTCCACCACTTAGTTGCTTTTGCATAATCCACAGAAAGCCCAAATAAGTCTAGTGTACCTTGAAGCAATTGTGTGGAAGCTAGCACCACTTAGCATTGCTTTCATATTTGAATATATTTTGTATGATATCTTGATCCCTCTAGAATTTTTCCTGAATTGCATCATTTAAATAATTCCTGAACTAGAAATATAATGACAGTTTGCAACTGAAGCAATTATGCTATGGTTGATCTCTTGGGATGCAATTTACTTAAAAGGCAACAATACGTACTTGAATGACAACCATTATGAAGAGAAAGGATAGTAAATATCATTCAAGTATGTGGGGAATAAGCAAAACAAACTCTTTAAGAGTTTTCTACACTTGAGAAATTTGAGAACTGCCTTTGCATGTATTATATCTGCTGTATGATATGTTGTTTGTATTCTGACAAATAAAGCTTGCCTGGAGATCAGAGAGCGGAGTTATCCACTAGTTAACAATTGAGGCCAGGCAGTGGTGGCACACATCTTTAATCCCAGCACGTTCAAGAAGGAAACAAGAGTATCAGGGGTTCAAGGCCACCCTGGGCTACCAGAGATTGAACCAGTGTAAAACAGAAATAGAGGCCAGTGGTGAGCAGTGGTGGCTCACACCTCTGAAAACAGCACTTGAGATCTCATTCCTTTGAGCCCAGTAGTAGGTAGGTGAAGAAAGGAATAGAAGATAGGTGGAGACAGGATGCCTCATTCAGGCTGAGATTTCATAGAGATAAGAAGTCTCTAGTTGCTGGCTGCTTTTCTCTGATGTTTCAGCTTTCACTCTTAATATCTGACTCTGAGTTTTTAATTGTTAAGACTAATTTGGATCATGCTTCATATTTCTAAGTAAATTGGATGAGTTTCTGAGAATCTGTAAATCACTTTATTATATAATCATTTCAATAGTAATGCTTCAACTTATTTACCTATATTTTGAGACAGAGCTTTACTATGTAGTTCAGACTGAGGTCTTCCTTCATCCTCCCAAGTACGGCATTAGAGGCATCCGTAGTCATGCCTCACTTACAATTTTTTTTTCCTTTTCCCAAATCACAAATATACTTTCACAATTTCTTTCTGAAGCTGAATTTGTTTGTTTGTCTATCTATCATCTATCTATCTATTTATCTATCTTTCTATCATCTATCTATCTATCATCTATCTATCTATCTATCTATCTATCTATCTATCTATCTATCTATCTATCTATCTATCTATCTATCTATATCTATATCTATCTATCTATCTATCTATCTATCTATCATCTATTATCTATCATCTATCTATTTATTTTGGTTTTTTGAGACAGGATTTCTCTGTGTAGCTTTGGTGCCTGTTCTGGATCTCACTCTGTAGACCAGGCTAGCTTGGAACTCACAGAGATCCACCTGGCTCTGCCTGCTGAGTGCTGGGATTAAAGGCATGCACCACCACCACCTGGCTGCTGAATTTATTCTCAAGATTTATTTTATTTTGTAGAAATGGCTGTTTGAATTCATGCATGTCTGTGCACCAAGTGCATGCAGTGACCACAGAGGCTGAAAGGAACTTTTGATCTCCTGGATCTGGGATTACAGACAGTTGTGAGCCATTGAAGTCAGACACTGTAGACCACCAACTCCTGAATAATGACATGGAGACTTTTGATTAATTATGGAAGCTTGGCCTTAGCTTGCGATTGTTCCCAATGAGCTGTTAAAACTTAAATTAACCCATTCATATTATTTTACTTTCTGTCAAATGATTCATTACCTCTACTCCATACTATATGTTGGACTTCCACATCTCATACTGGTGAATCCTACTTCTCTCATTCGAAGAGTTTCTATCTCTGCCTGGAAATCCTGCCTATTCTCTACTGCCCCGCAATTGGCTATTCAGCCCTTTATTAAACCAATCAGAAGGTGTCTTGGCAGAGACACATCTTCACAGTGTACTAAAAGAGTATCCCACAACATTCCCATCCCCATTTGTCTAAATAAAAAGGAAATATTTTAACTCTAACACAGAAAAACTATATACAATAAGAACTATTATCGGGTAAGAATTACATTTACAACATCTGGTCAATTTGTGTTTGGCAAATTTGGAGAAAGTACTCTCTTATCTATACTATCTTGCGAAGTCCAAATTTTATACATAAACCACTCGCTATCCTAACTAGCATTACAAACCTAAAAATACCATTTTAGACACTAAAATTTTTTTTCAATAAACAACTTATACTTTTATGTCTCTCTTTACATTTCTTTTGGAAGTTTTTGTTTGTTTGTGCTTGAATTTGGTAAAAGAAAATGGTAAAACTATAGCTATTTAGTCTTCAACCCTATCAGAGACCTGAGGAGGATAAAATATTACCTGAACAAACACAAACGGCACAACAAGCAACTTCAAAAACTATATGACAAAGATAGTTGTCATATATTCCTCTACCCTAGATTCCTCTACAATGATAGGGTGTCCATTTTGGGCCTACAGGCCTAGAATATCTAACAGATATTTCTGTGAAGCAGGATTTTTTAATTACTGTCCCATGTCATTTTGGCAAAGTTCAGCCATCTCCTACTTTTGTGTCCTACTTGACCAATATGGATAGCATACTATCAGGGGTAGAGGCAAGGATAGTTTCCTGCCCGGTGGCTAGCTTTGCCATATTGAAAGCAATTTTTTTTTTAAAATTTAATTTTATTTTACAATACAATTCAGTTCTACACATCAGCCATGGTTTCCCTTGTTCGCTCCCTTCCTGCCCCCCTCCCTTTCCCCCCAGCTCATCCCCCATTACCACCTCCTCCAGGGCAAAGCCTCTCCCAAGGACTGAGATCAACCTGGTAGACTCAGTCCAGGCAGGTCCAGTCCCTTCCTCCCAGGCCGAGCCAAGTGACCCTGCATAAACCCCAGGTTTCAAACAGCCAACTCATGCACTGAGCACAGGACCTGGTCCCACTGCCTGGATGCCCTGAAACAGATCAGGCCAATCAACTGTCTCACCTATTCAGAGGGCCTGATCCAGTTGGGGGGCCCTAAGCCATTGGTTCATAGTTCATGTGTTTCCATTCGTTTGGCTATTTGTCCCTGTGTTTTATCCAACCTTGGTTTCAACAATTCTTACTTATATAAACCCTCCTCTTTCTAGCTAATTGAACTCCTGGAACTCCACCCAGGGCCTAGCCATGAATCTCTGCATCCAGTTCCCTCAGTCATTGGATGGGGTTTCTAGCACGACAATTAGGTGATTGGCCATCCCATCACCAGAGTAGGTCAGTTCGGGCTGTCTCTCAACCATTGCTAGCAGTTTATTGTGGGGGTATCTTTGTGGATTTCTGTGGGCCTCTCTAGCACTTTGCTTCTTCCTGTTCTCATGTGGTCTTTTCTTCATTTACCATGGTCTCCTATTCCTTGTTCTCCCTTTCTGTTTTTGATTCAGCTGGGATTTCCTGCTCCCAGAGGCTCTCTTTCCCTTGACCCTCGCCCTTCATTACTCCCACTCAAGTCCAGTCTGTTCATGTAGATCTCATCCATTTCTCTGTCATTGAGTAATCCCCGTGTCTTTCTTGGGGTCCTGTTTTCCAGGTAGCCTCCCTGGTGATGTGAGTAGGAGTCCAGTCATCCTTGTTCCACATAAAGCAAATTTTATATGGAGGTTCTTTGATGCCCATCATCTTCTCTGAAGTGGATTGGTGCTTCCAGGAGCAGATGTATCTTACTGTCATGAAAAGCCTTATCTCATTAAAGCATGTTAAATGTCATGTTTTATATATCTGTGAAGTGTTTGAAGACTACCTATCTATCTAAAATATATTTGTTTAACCTTGAAAACATGTCTAACATGACTTCAAATTTGATTGTTATAGATGACTAACTACTAACCTGCATTTCTTAATTATCTTAAACAGTTTGTAATAATATCTTTCAAGAATTAGAACTTTACATTTTTAAATGAGTTTCATAGGTACAAAACCTTAAAAAAGAGTAGAAGCATATATACAGTAGGTTGTAACAAAATGATCTTAAATTTGTATCATTATAAAAAAATCTATATGAATGTAAAATGCTGTGGGACGGTCTGTATGTCAAATTGCTCTGATTGGTCAATAAATAAAACACTGATTGCAGTGCCAGCAGGAAGTAGTGGACAAGAGAGAGAAGAATTCTGAAGCAGAAGCTGAGCGGAGAGACACGCAGCTGCGCCATGATCACAGCATTGAAGATGCTGTAAGCACAGCACGTGCAGGGTATAGATTTGTGGAAATGGATTAATTTAAGCTATAAGAACAGCAAGAAGCTGCCAAGCATACAGTTTGTAAGCAATATAATTCTGTGTTTACTTGTGGGTCTGAGCGGCTGTGGACTGCAGGTGACAAAGATTTGTCCTGACTGTGGGCAAGGCAGGAAAACTCTAGCTACAGTAAAATATTTGAAATGAGGAGTTTTTTTAGTAAATTCAATAATGTGCCCTTTTATCTTACCATTCCTATACTCCTCCCCACCCTTTTCTCTCTAGGTAGAAAGAAAGAAGGCTAGAGGAAAGAAAAAGAATGAAAGAAGGAAAAAAAAGAAAGAAATCCCTTAATCCATTCCCTCCCTGAATATGATGAACAACAACCTGCAACTCACTACCCTAAACAATGACAAATATCCAAAAACCCACCAAATGCCCCTAAACCATCCACTGCATCTCTTGGGAATGTAGATGCCATGTTAAAATTACTTCCTCTTGTCTGGGGGATGTCGGCATCTTTAGGAGATCCTGAGAAAATTAGGATAATGGCCAAGTCCTGGAAGAGCTAGCTATGTCCTTTGTTGTCCATACTATGTGTGATGGGAAAGTGCAGAGTTTATCTAAAGTAGTCTGTGAGAGTAGTCTGTGAGATTGGGCCATCTCAGCTAGCTGCTTTGAAGTGGTCCTGGATGCAGATTTTTGAAGAATCTGCAGCAGAGGCATTCTAAGAGCCTGAGACACCAATTTTTTTAAATGACTGCATAGCTGCCACACCTGAAGCTACTGATATTTTAACTATTGTCTGTGACCCATGGCCTGCAGTCAGCAACTCACTGCCCAGACCGTGGCCAAGGGATTTCTGTCCCGCTGGTCCTTGCTCTACTGCCAAATGTTGTTTTTGTCTAAGTTCTATTTACCAATAAAGGCTCAGGAGTTAGATGTTGTGGTGAAAACCTGCTTGATCAGAGAAGCTGAGAAGCAACCCAGCAAGAGAGAGATCCTCTCGACTGTCCCAAACCAAAAGACTGAAAATCCCTAGGTCCCTCCATACTCCTTCTTGTGTCTATCTATCTGTATTGCTGTGTCCTCTGTACTTTCTATGGCTAATTCTTGTCAACTCTTAGCTGGCTCTGCCCCCTGATCAATCTAAGGTTATTTTTTTTAAACACAGTCTCAGAGTTTTACAGTGTGATCAAATATCTTGTAACAAGTCATTTTGTGGGAATCTTTTCTGCAACAGCAGCAACTTCTCTTAACTGTCTATACATTTATCTAGCCCCATATTTAGCCTTTTAAAGCATTATAATTAATTATCGGATCACTATTAGTCCAGATATCACACATTAGCCTTAGTAATTAAATTTAGAACAACATAGATCTTTTATTAGAAAATGGGCAACATTTTTAATATAAGTATATGTGGATATGAAGCTCTCTGTGTTCCATTTGAAAATGGTATTCTAAATAATTACAGTGGGTTGGATGAGTTAATAACTCTGATTAAAAGTACCATCATAACGTTTTTATCTTGGCATTCTGGAGGTAGAGAAAGAGGTCCAGAAACTGAAGATTGTCTCCTGATGTGTGTGTGTGTTTGTGTGTGTGTGTGTGTGTGTTTATGTGCGTGTGCATGTGCGTGTGTCTGAAACCACCCTGAGAAACCCAAGATCTTGTCCTGAAGCAGAAAAAAAAGTAGTATGTTTTAACTTCCTGTTTTACTTATCTGCTTTGTCAGGAGCAGAGTCAAGCTATACTGTTGGTTAATGTCATCGTGTGGCTCTGAGGCAATTTTGCAAGGAAGAATTGTCTTAGATCAACTAGTTTATAGTAACTTATTAGCTGATGCAAATTCACAAGTGGAACCATATATAAGGCTTTGGAGCATGGCCCAAAACAGAAGCTGTGCATGACTCATGATAAGTCATAAACTCTGTGTATCTTTCTAAACTTTGAACCACTTTTGAATTATTGTTGTATTAATATAAAACATGCGCTGTGTAATATGGAAAAATGCTAGTTGTGCATGAGTGCAGAGAAGTATCCAAACTCCTAAACAAAAGGAAACTGCTATGAAACTCCAGCTGTGTACTGTAAGATGACCTTCCTTCAGCAAAGTCAACTTCTTAGGCTTTTTTGTGACATCATTACTACTTAATGATACCTACAGTAAGCTGGTGAGAAGCAAACATCATCAAATATGTTTCATATTTAAGGGTATAATCTGTCTGTCTTTATGAAAATCAGCACACATTTCTGTTCAGGATTGGTGTTTATATCAGCCATGTGGCATCCTTACCTGAAGGCCAACTGTATGCATTATTTTTGCCTTTTTCTCCATATTGTGGTTTCAGGATGTGAGATGCTTTTCACAGCAATATACATTCATATAACTGTTAATCACTTATCATATACACTGTCACATGGAAGATTATATTAAAACTGTGCTCCCCACTCACAGCAAGAATAAAAGGTAGTTGACCAAGGAAAGAAATAAGAGTGATGTCCCTCTCCTTTTCCTTAATGATTCACTTGAGGAAACTGCTTTCTGCCTCTAAAACCAAATGCTTCTTGGTCATCAATCTGGTTCCCAAAGGATAGAATTTTCCTAGAGACACAGAAGTTCCATAACTGAAAGACATGACTGTCACATGGATACCTTTTATTCCTTTTGCTAGTGAATCAGATAACTGAGATTATTTTGTTGGTGGGATAGGATAACCAACCCAGTCACATGAAGAACTTACGTTTCTATCACAGAATGTGGACAGATATTTTCCAACTATATGTTAGAGGATACACTATAGCATGTCATATTATTTGCAGGCTCACAGATATCCATTGGTTATTGTTTTCATCAAAGATAACATTGTAAATGCAAGAAACATGTCAGATGATAAGATGCAGGTCTAGTGTTCTCCACTGAGAAAATAAAATCTACCAGATTTACTGAGATGTGTGCTGAGGATGAGGCAAGTTAGTTTGGACTGGTTGAGCAGATGGATGAATAACATCAATTCTACCTATGAAGGACACTATGTCCCTAGATTTGCCATACTTTCAAGATTGATGTTCTGTGCAACTTGATAAGAGTCATTTCTGTATGAAACAGCTCTCTACATTTTGATTCTGAAGTCTGGTACCTTGTATAAGCTTCCTCTACCCTGTGCTATTCCACTTTCTTTTCAATATTTATTGTTCTATTATTTTATGTCTCCAAAACTGTTAGCTACTTAAACTTTACGTGTTTTATGTTGCTGTTAAGCAGAGAAAGAAACAAATTAAGAGAAAGTGGGAGATAGACTGGAAGAGATGGCTCATGGTTAAATGCACTGGCTGTTCTTCCAGTGGATTCTTGTTAGATTCCCAACAGCCACAGACTGGCCAAAAACATTTGTAATTCCCGTCCCAGGGTACACAAAACCCTCTTCAGGCCTCTGTAACCACCAGGCACACATGTGGTGGGTGCATAGACATACAGGCAGGTAAAACACTTACACACACAAACACACACACACACACACACACACACACACACACACACACACACAATCTTTAAAAAAAAGTAGAAAATAGAGAAAACTTCTGAGAGTAGAAGAAATTCCAAGTAGAAATGTTACTTTGATTGTTATTTTTGGTTTCCAGGTTTCTAGGGAAAGCTGAACTATATGTGATCTGGAAGACAGAGTATTCTTACAGATTATAAAACATATAATGCTTTATTTTACAGATTAAAAATGTGTATCAGAGTCATTAAGTGTCTTGAAGAAATTGTGGTGTGTGTGTGTTGGGGGTACACATGAATGCATGTGAACTTCATGTTTTAATATGATTGGCAGTATTGTGAAATGCAAGTGTCTGCTCCAAATTGAAGATCTGCTACTCTCAGCCTTGTGGATACTTGTGACATTGTGAACATTAAAAAAAAAAAAAAAAAAAAAAAAAAAAAAAAAAAAAAAAAAAAAACTTTTTTGATTCTTTGGAGGACAATAATATAGTTCATAGATTAATTCACTATATAGAAATTTGTAAATTCATGATGATGTGAAGTTATATGATAAAATTGAAAATGATTGATTAATTACTGTAAGCATACATATGGGCACAGTACCATTTATCAAATGTCTCTGCTGATTTCTTTGTTTTTTATAATGAAACTGTTCATATCTGTCACAGCATTATTGTTCTACAAATATCTGGAGTAAATAGATATAAAACTATTACTACAAAATCAGATACACATTAAGCATGCAGTAGAGCTTAGTTTTTACTATTTGTAAAACCTTGACAATACAACCTTAAAAGTTGCAGGAATTTTAAATTTAATCTTCATAAAATATATTGCTTCTTTTTTATTTTAAGTGGTATAGAATGTAGAGATGATCAAATTTGAGGATAACCACTCTTTCTCAGATATGGAAATATTTCCTCATAAAATTGTTCAAAGTGCTTTGATGCTTATTATATTTAAATGGTGTCTACAAAACAGATTATTATCTTTCTACTGATAGTTTTACATTATTTAAAGCAACTATTTTGACACTCAGTGACGGCATAGATGCAAAATGAGCTGGGCAGTCACTTTATTAAGAAACAAATGCTTTACCCACTGTTGTATAAATAAAGCAGAATTAGGTAAAAGGTGTTATGTTAGTCTTGCAGACTGAATGAAACAAAACATATCACAAAACAGCTGTGTGACAAGTTGACTGTTTTTCTAGTTATCATGACTTACAAAATTGAAGGGAGACAAGTAAAATACAACATTTTTCTTTCTTTCCTTTTTTTTTTTTACACCATATTTCCACAGAGCCAGACAGTAAATTGTTGGCAGAATTTAATGACAGAGAGCTATGAATGAGTGGTTTATCCCTTTCTCCTCATCTCCTCCCAGCATCATTTATTTCCTTGATCATTTCTTTCAATTCACATTAAAGTTTTAATATTACATCATTTTGAAAACACCCTAGATCAAATTGTCATCATTTTATTGACTATAATTTAAAAAAAATCATTAAACAAACATATGGACTCCAGTGTGCTACACCATGGGCAGAGTTGAAGCATGGGGAAAGAGCGCTGAAAAGGATATGAAGGCAGTGTTGGTGTACACATGTATGAAATTCTCAACAAATTGCAATTAAACCTACTCAAGCACTTTGTCTCCTTCTGTCACAGTATTTTAAAGTAATTGTGAGAAAAAATATATATGTGAGAAATTAAGCCCAAGGGAAAAATGTTTATTTCTATTTTCTTCTAGTGGTTTTTGTCATTTTGATTCCAGGCAAATTCAGACACACTGGTAACTTGGATCATTTACTAATACTCAGAGGAATCTTATCTATACTTCTCTTTAATGCATTTTTCACCTCCTTATTCCTTAAACTATATATTAATGGGTTTAGCATGGGTATTATCACTACATAAAACACAGCAGCAAATTTGTCTGTATTTAGGGAATGGCTAGATTCAGGTTGTAAGTACATAAAAATTATTGTCCCGTAGTATATGGCAATAGAAGACAAGTGAGAAGCACAGGTGGAGAAGACTTTCCGTCTCCCTTCCCCTGAGTGCTTCTTCAGGATTGCAGACACGATGAATAGGTAAGAGATGAGGACGATGAGGAGAGAGCAGCATATGTTGAACCCAGCCATGCTTAGCAACATCAGTTCCTTGACTTGAGTGCTTGAGCAAGCTAGAGCCATGAGAGGAATGTCCTCACAGAAGAACTGGTTCACTAGGTTGGAGTCACAGAAAGACAAAAGGAACGTTGTCACTGTCTGAATAAGTGCTGTGACAAATGCATAAAGTATGTGGTAATGGCGATTTGAAAGCAGAGTCTCCTCGGCATGATGATTACATAGAGCAAAGGGTTGCAGATGGCCACATACCTATCATAGGCCATTACAGACAGCAGGAAGACTTCACACACAGAAAATGTGGTGAAGAAACACACTTGAGCTGCACATCCATAAAACGAGATGCTTTTAATCTCACGCAGAAAATTTACCAGAGCATTTGGAGTGACACAAGAGGTGTAACAGAAATCAACAAAAGCCAGATGGCTGAGGAAGAAATACATGGGGGACTGAAGCTGAGGGCTGATTTGGATTAACAAGACTAATCCTAGGTTACTCATGACACTAAACAAGTAAATGATAAGAAGGATTACAAAGAGAATGACTTCAAGTTCAGGATCTTCTGTAAGCCCCAAGAGGATGAACTCTGTTACTGCTGAGTGGTTGTCTTTGGCCATTCAGTACATGTAGAGTGTTATATGATCACAAACTCCAGATGGTACCTTCTGAGTGACCTTGATTCTATAGGAAACCATCCAAGTTTATATTAAAAGGGAGGAATCAAATATATTACCTTCACTCAAAAGATAATTCTGGTTTGCACTCTGTTTGTAGGGTTTTGCTTGCATGGTAATTTTGACATGGACTAAATAGGAACTCAAAGACCAGAAATTCTTCAGGGAATAAAGCATAAGTTCAAAACTACATTTACTGCTTCATTACTTGAAATAATAATCTTGAAGTAGCATGTACACATTAAACTGGAAAAAGAAAACCTATGAATAAATATTGTTCCACAGAGTCTATACATAATAACATTAAAAAATTCATCAAATATTTCTGTGTATAAAAATACTTACCATTAAGAAATGGTAGTGTATAAGGCCTTGAGACAAATTATTAACCAAATATTTCTCTAGGGCATGCAGTTAGGAACATTTATATAATTTCTTTCTTTTATATATCTAACTGTTCTGAATTTCCTTCTGCCATGTGTGGCATTTATGAATTTCAAAAAAGAAGAAAGAATATCAATAACAGTTTAAAAGCAATATATCCAATATCCATAGATGCACACACATGCATATGCATGAATAGTTTTTCTAATTTAGATAAATAATATGTTTTAGTTAATTCAGTAATATTAGTTTATCATTTACCTTCAAGCATTCGGCATCAGAAGGAACAAAATAAAATCAGTATTTTTTTTTGACTTTTGTTTGTCTAGATTGCTCTCTGGTCAGGGGAAAGATGGTGGATTAAAATTCTTCTTTTAAGCACAGTAGAGGTGGTACTGTTTCCACTTACTCTACTCTCAGCATCATCCCTGTCTTCTCACCAGCCTACTAGATTGACAGTGCATATAATAGGTGCACTTATTGATACAGAATCTGCAATGCTTAGAAGGAGAGAATATGTGACCCTGAAGACAATTATATTAGAAATTATAACCAATACTATTCCAGGTCCCTGTCCATAGCTAAAGGAAAAAAAAATCACTGATTTCTGGAAAGGCCTGAAGGTTTACTTGTTTTAAAATTTTGCATTACAAAGGAAAAGATGAAGTGAAATTATACCTGAAAAATTTCTAAAAGCCTCAGTGCTATTTCCAAAACCTGGAGACTTCCTTATTTTATTAGGACATGTTGAAGGTTTGTAGCTGAGGCTTGGGAAGCTAAAGAGCTGTTGATACTTCATATGATCTAAGAGGTAGGATAGCTTCCATAATAATCAAGTGGAGAACATTTGATTGTCTCATGCCCTACTAGCTTGTTAGGCTAACACACACACACACACACACACACACACACACACACACACACACACACACAAACACACTCTAGAGGTTTAAAACATAGGTAGATATCTAACCATGTATCCCCTCTAGCCTAAAAACTGAACAAAAAGTTATAAAGATACCACTAGGTTAGAGTCTCTTTTTTTCTAATTTCTTAAAATTTTAATTATTTTACCTTTCTGTTTTGAAATTAAAATATAATTACAACATTTCTCCTTTCTTTTCTTCTCACCAAAGTTTTCTATATACCCTTCTTGCTCCCTCTCAAGTTCATATTATTTTTTCATTAATTGTTATTGTATGTATATACATATATATTCCTATATATAAACTGCTCTGTCTGTATAATGTTCTTTGTTTGTATTTTTTAAGGACAGACCTAGTTGCAATACTCAACATGCCAGTGAGAGATAACTATGATCTTGATTTTTTGTGTTCTCTTTATGTATTTTCTATATAATATCAATCAGTCATCATATTAAGTAGTTTTGTCAGTATATATGAACAAACTTATAAAAATGAAATCATTTGTTTCTTCTGAAAAAAGACACAAATGTTATTTTAAGTACTTAATAAGCAACCATTAATATTCTTAATTTTATTTTTGATATGGGAAACTTGATAAGCTCTATTTTTCCATAAATGTAGTAAAATGGTTTGGCGTCTTGGGATGCCTCACAGAAAGTTTCTTCCTTCTACTGGGTCTGTTTCCTGGAGAGTCATCAATGCGCTATACAATTTCTTCACAGCTATGAAAATCACTAAACATTTGTCATATCTCCTACATTTTTGCTCTTTCTTTATTCAATAAGTGACTATCCAATCAATGGGACTCTATATTGTCTTTTTTTACACTGTGATATGCTATATCTATCTACTATAAGCAAACTTCAGGGACCCTAGCAAAAATGGTCATATATTATAAATATATCTATATATGTATAAATGATAAATGAGCCATCATTTGATATACAGATGAGAGATAAATGAATAGGTGACAAAATGATGATAGATGGTAGATAGTAGGTAGATAAATAGATGATTGATAGGTAGATAGAAACATACAGAGATAGAATAGATAGACAAAAGACAGATTCATTTTTGGAAACATTAAGAATACTTTGACAGATAATTTCTAGATAATTATTTTTGTCTCATCATACTTCAGTCAAGAAAACCACACCACTTAAATACAGAATTATGAAATAAAAGTGACTAGTAAGACTGGTAGTAATTTTGTAAGAAACAGGAGATTAAAGATCAAGAGGTCTGAAGCTGGCCCATCAGAGAACATCACATTACACCAACCTGAAGGAAATGCAAGGAGAATAATTCTTTCAATATGGAGAAGTAAAGGAGCTGACAGTGTCCACAGAGTATATGTTTCAGACATACCTGTAGAAACTATGGACTGTGAATGTCACTAGTATGAATGTCTGTGTCCTGTCAGCTTTGAAAATAGCCTCTGATTTTGTTGTGTCTTTCAGATTTAACATATTACCCATACATAAACTTGAGCTAGAACTTTGACAGAAAGGGATTTGAAAAATCACTATTCTTCAATTCTGTTAGAGCCTCTGGTTCCAATGAAAGCACAAATTAGAACATCTGCTTTCTCTGTCAGTTCAGTACTATCACACATTCATTATAAATGTTTGGCATTCAAATAAATGTAAGAGTGTTCATTGTATAATGCAATTTTCTCATAGTCCTAAACCACCGTATCTAAATCCTTTCCAGTAGAACAGTCACAGAAGGCTCAAATCTTGTTTTAGATATAGAAGAAAGTTCATTAATCTCTCAGCCCAGCTACTCTCTTGATTTTAAACCCTCCAAATTCTTGTGAATCAAATCTGATGACAAAGTGCTGAATATCATTAACATACCTCAAATTAAGAATAATTAGAGCAAAGTAGGAATAAATTTTACCATTAAATAGAAAGTAAAATATATGAATGACAAGTGTAGTTTAATAATCCCAGCATACCGGGCAGTGGTGGTGCACGACTTTAATCCTAGCACTCGGGAGGCAGAGCTGTGCAGATCTCTGTGAGTTCGAGGACAGTCTGGGCTACCAAACGAGTTTCAGGAAAGGCGCAAAGCTACAAAGAGAAACACTGTCTCAGAAAAACAAACATAAAGAAATGAATGAATGAATAAATAAAAATAAATAAATAAATAAATAAAACAATCCCAGCATATTCATACATGTCATCCTTTGAAATTTCTCTTGATCTGGGCATATAGAACATATTGATTAACCTTTAAAATTTATGGCACCTGATTTTGGTGATGACTTACATCTCATTCTTCTATGCACTTCTTACCACCTGTTGAGTAACTCAAAAGAATACCTGATTCAGTTTGGATCCAGAATAATGATTAAACATACAAATTAATAAGGAAAGGCTCCAAATCCAGTACTTCTAGTTGGGTCGACGCCTCCACAGACAGAGCCTGCATCTCACAGAATGCCTACAAATCTTGAGATGTAGAAGATGCAAGTTCATATGAAGGTTTGTTACAACCCTGAAGGGAATTGCAGTTGATGTAATTATGATTTGGGAGGAAAGTGGTAATTTTTTCAATAGACAATAATTTGTCTTCTGAGAGTATAGTTTCTGGCTAGGTATTAGGCCCTTGGAGAGACTGAAAACTTAGCACATGATACCTTGTTCTTCATGATACTTAAGCTGTCCATTGCAAAGTGGGTATTTTCTGACTCAAGGAGGACGCCCTGACACACACTACCACTCAGTGACACTGGGTTTGGATTTGTCCTGAAAGCATGATGATATGACTCAAATGTTCAGTTTCTATTGTGTAAGTTTTCTTCATATGGAGACAAAATTAAAAAAAAAATACTTCAGCGTAATAGGAAGATATGTTCACACATCATGTATGTGCTGCCAAGAGACGATGGCAGTATTCATTTTAGAAAGAGGAAATTAATGTTCAGTATTGTAAAAGTGAGATATCTCTCTCTGTCTTTATCTCGAGGCAAGTGGTGAACAGGTTTGCTTGCAGCCCATTCTAAAAGACACGTGTTGCATCAGCTCAGAATCTTTGGCTATGACTTCACTGTTTGTGAGGAAAGCAAATTTGTTTGCATGCTCCTGGGACTTTCAATCCAATGGAAATGGAGTGAGTTCAGAGCTCATAATGACAAATATTAGTAACTAATTTATTGTCTACAGGACCCCTATGTTTCCTGTCATAGTTCATGAAACTGCACTAGACTAATTTTTTAAAAAATTATATACAAGTTATAACTTTATAGTTTTCAAAATTATTTTCTCTTTTTGATTATAGAAGAATGCTGATAGAGACATGGCACTCTTTCACAAAGCCATATTACATTCTGTTATGCTATCATTCCATGCCTTAATAAGAAATGGCTGATTCACCTGGGTATGATAATTCTTGCTACTGGCTACATGGTCTTTATTGTTTCAAATATTATGAGTACATTTTCTTAAAATATGATGTCCTTCCATAGGGATTCTATCCTTGAATTATATTTTTTAAAAGATAGAATGGGAATTATATAGCACATACTAAGAGTCATATTAAAATATTTTACCTAAAGAGTTACTTTGTAAAGTCTACTCAAAACACTTATGACAATAGAAAGAGCTATCTGCCATGGACTGGCCCACTGAGAGTACCACGACCGTAGGAGAATCAGGGCTTGGGTAGTCAGGAAGGCAAGGATTCGGTGAATGACAGACAGACAACACACTCAAAAGTGGTTTGCATCTGCTGAAATTTTACTTCTGCAAATCAGTAGTTTATATACAGAAAAGAAAACTATCAAGTCATATAGGGAACAACAAGAGCTTGGCAATAATTCAATTACATCATCTTTAAAAAACATCAAGCACACAGTTACTAATCGGCGCTAGACATATCCCTTCACTCACAAGAACTTTATGACCCAAAGAGCAGCCTGTGTTTTTTAAACTTAGTACAGTTCCTAGACTTGTATAGGCTTCTTGCAGCTGTGTCCTTCATCTTTATCTCAGCTGCTCACTAGTTTATTATTCATTTTTACTTTTCTGGTTCTCATGACCCATTTAGCCAATTTTGATGCTGCAGATCCTCCCTAAGTCTTTCTTCAGTTCTTTACCATATATCTCTTCTAATATAAAATCTTTTTACCTGCTGGAATATGGACACTTGTACTTTTACACCTGTAAGGGGAAGGGGCTCTGCTGTAGTCCTTAAGTTTTCCATGTTGAACTTCCTCAACAGAGGGGCCGACCATCTGCCTCCTATGAGATAATGTTTTCTGCCATAAATCACTTTAGTTGGGATTCCTAAAGGATTCCTAGTGGGTGAGTGTTTATTCCCTAGAAGTGCCTGAACTATATTATGTTATACTTTCTATTATCTAGCAGCTTGAGGCTTGAGGTCTTTAAGGAATAGTTCATTCTGCTATATCTAAATAAGGTCCATGTCCAGCTTCCCCTTTATTTCATAGTTCACAACCCAAGCATTCATTAATTTTGGCTGTGTTTTATAGATTAATTAGAACATTATCAGAAAAGCAGTTATACAGAACCCATAGCCCAGAGAGCTCATGATCTGTGAAGCACGTCTCCTTCGAGAAGGAGGCATAACATAGGCACTCTGCCAGGGACCCCCAGGGAGCTTAGTCACATGGGACACGTATCTCCCGTCCGCTATTATTGACATAATTGTTCATGTCACACGGACGACACTGGAGTTGGTGTGGCAGCTAACCAATCCTTGACATGAATGGAATTGGAATGTCATAGTACTGTCATCAATAACCACAGTTTGTTAAATTCATGAAGACAAGACAGTTTTAGAGTTTCATATTTTTTTCAAGAAATTTAAAAAAAGAGGAAAAATTTACAGTGTTTCTTTTCACATGGAATATTACTAGTGTAGAGTAAAAGTACTGAAGTAGGAGAAATAGTTGAGCATTTCTGTGAGTTCTACCTCTGTCTATATAAACATTAATAGTCACAGAGTAAAGAATAGCAGGGTACAAGTGATCTGATCAGGGAAAGGAGCTGTATACAGAATATGGTGGAAGTAGAATAAAGGAAATTTAAGTGATCAGATAGGGGAAATGAGAAAAAGCAGACTTTTTTGGGATAGTGCTGGAGTTAAATATATAAAAAGGGGGTAGGCAGGCAAAATAACAAAAGGATGTCTGAAGAAGTGACAGGAATCATAACATTAACTATTTAACTAAAAAATTATACATGTTATTCTGTATACACACATGTGCACACATGCACACACACACACACACATATTTTTAAGAAAATTTTCTCAACTGGGCTAAAAGTGCTCTGTAGCTGGAGTTATCTTCAGTCCAGTGTGGGCCCGCAGCCATTCAGACCCAAATAAACACACAGATGCTTATATTATTTAAACTGTTTGGCCTAATGGCTCAGGCTTCTTGCTATCTAGTTATTATATCTTAAATTAATCCATTTCTATTAATCTATAAGTTGCCATATGGCTTATGGTTTACTGATACTTTATATCTTACTTCTCATGGCGGCAGTGGTTGGTAGTGGCTCCTAACTCAGCTCTCCTCTTCCCAGAATTCTCCTCTCTTTTTGTCCTCCATATACTTCCTGCCTGGCTACTGGCCAAACAGCACTTTATTTATTAACCAGAGCAACATATTCACATCATACAGATATCCACTGCAGTGCTCCCTCCAAGAACCAAAGATCACTCAATGGTACACAAGAGAAGTCTCCTTTCAATTATTGGCTAGGGCTGTCCAATGGACTCCTGAAACATACAGCCTGTTGCTATTGCCCTTGGTTTCCCCCAACAGGTAAAAAAATAAGTCTCTATTGCTGGTGACACTATGCACTTCATAAACAGAACCCTAAAACCCATGAGGTGGAACTGACATGAATGCCTCCCTCTGAGGACTAGCTTTCATAGTACCAGAAAGTACAATGCAACATTCCAAAGAAGGAAAGTAACCAACAGTTCCATGCAATTATGATGCCTATGAACTACACCAGCCTGACATGATAACCTTAAGGGTGCAGTAGTGGATTCTGGTCCCAATAAATACTTCTACAAAACACTCTTGCACCCAAGCCTCAGGAAACACTGGGAAAGATGGGAAGAGTGTGCAAAAAGATTGTAAGAACCAGAGAATCCAAAGAGTTTGCCATGAGAGTGTATCTTCAAGTAATATCAGAAACTACACCCATGGAATCTCACCAATATTACTGCCTCAACAGGAGCTGAACAAGGATGATACTAACCAACATTCCAAACTGGATGGAGAAAAGTCCATGAGGTTTTAACTTTACAGAAAGATCTGTAGGTAACTAAGGAAAGCTGAGAGGAGAAGAGGTGGTCTTTTCTAGGGAATAGTACACTATCAGTTGTCCAGGGCTATACAGTCATCCCTGAAAAACATGCAGGCAAAAATATGGCTATACACACACACACACACACACACACACACCAATTAGTGTAAAAAGAGTCCATGAATTTGAAGGAGAACTTGGAAGGGTATATGGAAATGTTTGAAGGAATGGGAAGGAAGAAATACAGTAATTATATTATAATCTTAAAACTAAAATTAAAAAATAAAAATAAAAGATTGCCATTTTAAATATTTTTTTTCACTTGGAAAAGGAAAATTAGATATAAATTCTTATCACCAAAATAATTTTTGTTGTATATTTTCATTTCATAAATGAAAGAATGGGTTTCAAATTATTGCAAATATATATATTCTACACTGAAAATTTCTCTATATAGGAAAGACATTTTCCTTACATACATACAATATATTAATAAGTAGACATGTTAATAGCATTTTATTGGAAAAAGATGGAACACATAGTCTATTATTATTTATTCAAGTAATTTTCTTAATTTCATGACAGAAATGTTTGGTTCCTACTGATAATTAATTTCTTCAGAGCATCCTTCACTTCCTTGTTCCTTAAGCTGTAGATCAAGGGGTTCAACATAGGGATGATCACTGTATAGAAAACAGAGGCCATTTTGTCTGTGTCTAGAGAGTGGTTAGAACTGGGCTGCAAGTACATAAAGATGAGAGTTCCGTAGAAAATGGTCACTGCCAGCATGTGGGAACCACACGTGGAGAAAGCCTTGCGTCTTCCCTCAGCTGAGCGCATCCTCAGGATGGCAGAAATAATGAATGTATAGGAAATAAAAACAATGAGAAGAGAGGATATGAACATGATGCCAGCACAGGCAAAGATCCATAGCTGTTTGGAGCGAGTATCTGAGCAAGTTAGCCTGAGGAGGGGCATGTCATCACAGTAGAAGTGATTGATGATATTGGAGTGACAATAGCAGAGGCGGAAGGTGAGGATGGCGTGAAACAGTGCTACCAGGAAGCTGTAGCAATAAGGGGCAGCTACAAGCTGAAGGCAAATTCCTGGGGACATTAGGACCATGTAGAGTAGAGGGTTACAAATGGCCACATACCTGTCATAGGCCATGGAAGCCAGTAGCAGACACTCAGCTGTCATGAAGGCTAGGAAACAGCCTAACTGAGCAGCACATGCACTGAAGGATATCACATTTTTTTGGTACAAGAAATTCCCAAGCATCTTGGGTGTAATGACAGAAGAGTAGCAGAAGTCAACAAAAGCCAAGTTGCTGAGGAAGAAGTACATGGGTGTGTTGAGCCTTGCATCTGTTCTAATGACCAGAATCAAACCCAGGTTGCCAACTGTTGTGAAAAGATAGATGGATAAAAACACAACAAAAAGGGGCATCTTCAACTCCTGGCGATCTGTGAGGCCCACAAGAATGAATTCTCTCACCTGGGTGCAGTTTGCCGGAGCCATGACTCTTCATGAAATCGATGTGCAAATTAATAGAAAAGAATGAAACCAACATTGGGACAAGAATATTTTATCTTAATGTAGTAAAACACAATTACATTGTTAACATGAGAATTATAGTTCAATTATAAAATGATTAACCCTTTTAGAATCAAAGCAAGAGATGATAATGAGGAGGTATTTTCTTGGAGACATTTCTCTCACTCTAAACTGAGAGCAGGTTAGGAACCATTCCATTGGTTCAGGCTTTTCCTGAGGTTGCTACTTATTATTTACAACTCAACATTAATCTTTTGAATATTTAAGACAAATATTTATCAGAAAATGTTGACATTAATATCATAAAAATTAATCTACTCCAAATGGCATACCATACCTATATAACATAAACTAAATTTTGCTTCAATAAAAAACATACAGAAGTCTCCTCTTTACTTCTACACCTACTATATACCCTACAGAAATTATGATAGCTAATTATATGTTGGCAGTCAGATGGCTCCTATGCTTTTTCAAAGGCCCTGATAAAAGGACAAAGTGAGCTTTAGTTGTTTGATCTTGTCAACAGGCAGGCTTGGCAAGTCCAGATTAGGTCAGAAGTCACTGCCTTGAAGGACTAAAGGCTACACTTTCTAGGAAACTGACTTTTTCCTTTGGGTTGTGGTTATCAGTCCTAACGTGACTGTGTCAGAAGTATCCTGTGTTCTCTTTGGAAACTTGTCTAATTTAGCTCGCTGTTGGCCTTGGCCCATTCCTCCCACTGTAAATAGTACACAGGATGCTGTACATTTTAATAAACTCACTTGGAATAAGTCATCAGCTTATGCAAAAGCCCCTGGTCCCAGCTATTATTTTGTCTTCTTTTCTCTTCTGGATCATCCCACTTGACACCTCACTGTTTAGGATCTTTATCCTATGGGTTCGAGTCACTTACAAATGTTTATAATTATCTTAGAAATGCATATGGGTAGCATGATAACTGACACCATAATGTGCTTTATAGACTTCTTATTTCTCTCTCTTTTCTTTTTTTAACACTAACCTCTTGTAAAATTATAAATGAAAGAGAAGATTCTCGAAAAGGTTCAGAATCTGAAGTAGTTTAGACAACTGGAATTCAAAAATATGCTTTCTAGGCCGGGCGGTGGTGGTGGCGCACGCCTTTAATCCCAGCACTCGTGGGCAGAGGCAGGCAGATCTCTGTGAGTTCGAGGCCAGCTGGACTACCAAGTGAGTTCCAGGAAAAGGTGCAAAGCTACAAAGAGAAACCCTGTCTCAAAACAAAACAAAAACAAAAAACAAAAACAAAAAAAAATATGCTTTCTAACAAGGTCCAGAACATTTCATGATTATATCCTCATTATGTTTGTGTATCCCAAGGAGGGTACAGATAATGTACAAGTGGGAGATAAGGATAGTCAGAAGGAAGGATCTAAGTGTGGTGATGCATGCCTGTAATCCCGGATTTTGAGAAATGAAGGCAGCAGGAATCAGGAATTCAAAGTCACCCCCATTTATATATAGAAAGGCCAATCTGGGCTACCTTACACTCAGTCTCAAAAAAAAAAAGCAACAAAATGGAAAAAAAAAACAAACAACAAATAAAAAAGATACCCAGAAAGGAAGAAAAGAATATGATAAGAGCACAGGTGATGATCCAAAGGTGTTTAGGGTATTCGCACCAGTAACTCCACCATTGCATGTCTAAAATATTTCTACTATTTTCTTGTGACATAGTTATAAAGTAATCTTTATATGAGACACATTACATGCTCACACTCATTGCATTTATATATATATATATATATTTTAAATATAACATTAATTAAAAAGTACTATTGCGACTGAGGGAACTGGATGCAGAGATCCACGACTAGGCCCCCAGGTGGAGCACTGGGAGTCCAATTAGCAAGAAAGAGGAGGGTTTATATGAGCAAGAATTGTTGAGACCAAGGTTGGATAAAGCACAGGGACAAATAGCCAAACGAATGGAAACACATGAACTATGAACCAATGGCTGAGGGGCCCCCAACTGGATCAGGCCCTCTGAATGGGTGAGATAGTCGATTGGCTTGATCTGTTTGGGAGGCATCCAGCAGTGGGACCAGGTCCTGTGCTCATTGCATGAGTTGGCTGTTTGAAACCTGGGGCTTATACATGGTCACATGGCTCGGCCTGGGAGAAGGGGACTGGACCTGCCTGGACTGAGTCTACCAGGTTGATCTTAGTCCTTGGGGGAGGCTTTGCCCTGGAGGAGGAGAGAATGGGGGGTGGGCTGGGGGGAAGGGGAGGGGGTAGGAGGGGGGAGGACAAGGGAATCCGTGGCTGATATGTGGAACTGAATTGTATTTTAAAATAAAATTTAAAAAATTGAGAAAACATAAAAAAGTACTATTGCTTCCCAACTTATTTGTCAACTCACTTATATCATGTCAATTTCTTTGTGACTGATGTACACAAACATGCACACACATGCATGCACATACACATATGTACACACACACAAAGACAGACACATGAACTATATCAATGTTGTTTCATCAGTATTGTACTTCAAGTGCAGTGTCTTCATATATTTGTCTGTCCTTTTGGAATTTTCCTATACACCAGGTAATCTAACATATGCAGTTTTTCTTGCTACCAAATCTCATGATTTAATATGTTTCTCTATGAAAACTTAAAATTAAAAAAAAACATAAATGACTTTATAGACATCATATTTGATAAAACATTATGCAAACAACAATAGGCAGTTTCTGATTTTCTGTAGTTAGTTTGATTAACTCTTCTACTCTTTGGTCTTTGGGGGTCTGCTACCAAGTTTCCAAATAAATACACAAAAGCCTATTCTTAATTATGAATGACTGGCCTTAGCTTGGCTTGTGCCTACTAACTTTTCTTAAGTTAACCCATATACCTTTTGTCTCTGGGCTTTTACCTTTCTCTATTCTGTATATCTTTTCTTTGCTTCTTATTCTGTGGCTGACTGAGTAGCTGTTTGGCTGGCCCCTGGTGTCCTCTCTTCTTCTTTTCTTGTTTCTCCCCCTTTGTCCTACATTACTCCTCCCATTTATTCTCTCTACCTGCCAGGCCCGCCTATTATTTTTCCTGCCTTGCTATTGGTTGTTTGGCTCTTTATTAGACCAATCAAGTGCTTTAGACAGGCAAAGTAACACAGCTTCACAGAATTAAACAAATGCAACATAAAAGAATGCAACACATCTTTGCATCATTAAAAAAATGATGTTCCACAGCATAAATAAGTGTAACACATCTTCAACTAATATACTTCAATAATTTTCTTTCCAACTAATGTATTTAAGTATCTCAGGATGATTTCAGATAATGAATTATTTCTTTGTTTTAATTTGAGTTGTTTATAGGACAAATAATACTTATTAGATAATTATTTTCAATTTATTTTATACAAAGGAATTGCGTTATAGGATTTCTTGAGATGGCTTGATGCCTAAAGTACTTTCTGGCCAAGCAAATGGACAGGTTTGAGTTCAGATCTCAAACACCCACATTAGGGGCAGGAATAGTGGCAGCATGTATCTGTAATCCAGGTACTGGGCGCACAGACACAGGAGGATGCCTGAAGTTCATTGGCCAGTCAGTGTAGCTCAAACTGAGAGCTCTATATCTTTTGGGAAATCTATCTCAAACTAAGGTGAAAAGAAGTTAAAGTTGAGATCTCTTACCTTCACATTTGTATGCACATGTGCACTCACAAACGTGTGCACACACAGCATCTTTCTCTCTCTCTCTCTCTCTCTCTCTCTCTTTCTCTCTCTCTCTCTCTCTCTCTCTCTCACACACACACACACACACACACACACGCATTTCATTCTTTACCATTTTTAAGCACAGAATATGAATTTTTAAATGCATGGAGAAAAATACAAATCAAGGAAAATTTCAGTCTCATATGATTTGCTTTGATATGAAGAAATGATGATCAGTCTTCAACTTAAGAAAGTATTTTCAAAGAAGAAAAAGAAAATTACACTCTAGTTTGTAAATCTGCTTGATGGTGGCATAAGCCATGATCAAGTGTTGAAAATCTGTTACAAGTTGCCACAGGCTGGGCAGTGTTGGTGCTCCTAACGCTTGGGAGGCAGAGACAGACAGATCTCTGTGAGTTTGGGGCCAGCCTGGTCTACAAAGTGAGTTCCAGTTGAGACTTGGCTGAAACATGACAGAGAAACCCTGACTGGAAAAAAAAACAACAATAAAAAAGACTGCCATAGAACACATGAAAATATCTAAAATTATACCCTCATATATAGAGATGTGGCTGTCCAAATCTTGAATGATTACTGAACCCACATTTTTCTTTGCTAAAAATATGTTTCAATGAAAGTGCAGCATATTCACCATTTCATAGGGTTTCATTTTGTGTATGCTTAGCTCTTCTCTTTTCTCCACCCAAGGCCTGTCAATCTGGCCACCAACTCTAGGAACCCAAACATCACGCATGGCTTGCTTCCCTTTAAACATTTCCTGGTTTCTTGGGATAATTTATTTTATTGCTTTTCTGAAACATTATATCATGTTTCCATATACCCAGAACTTTCAACAACCATTTTGATCTTACAGTCTTGTTCAAAAAAAAAAAAAAAAAAAAAAAAAAGGATATGCATGTACTTACAAAATTGTATATGTATTTGCTTTAACATCATGCATCTTTTTTTTTTTACTTTGTGATCCTTTCTTTTTTTTTTTTCCTTTTATTTTATTTTACAATACCAATCAGTTCTACATATCTGCTATGGATTCCCTTGTTCTCTCCCCTCCTACCCCCCCTTCCCCCCAGCACACCCCCCATTCCTTCCTCCTCCAGGGCAAAGCCTCCCCCGAGGACTGAGATCAACCTGGTAGACTCAGTCCAGGCAGGTCCAGTCCCCTCCTCCCAGACTGAGCCAAGCATCCCTGCATAATCCCTAGGTTTCAAACAGCCAGCTTATGCAATGAGTACAGGACCCGGTCCCACTGCTGGATGCCTCCCAAACAGATCAAGCCAATCCACTATCTCACTCATTCAGAGGGCCTGATCCAGTTGGGGGCCCCTCAGCCATTGGTTCATAGTTCATGTGTTTCCATTCATTTGGCTATTTGTCCCTGTGCTTTTTCCAATCTTGGTCTCAACAATTCTCGCTCATACATACCCTCCTCTTTCTTGCTAATTAGACTCCTGGAGTTTCACCCAGGGCCTAACTATGGATCTCTGCATGCAGATCCCTCAGTCGTCGGATGGGGTTTCTAGCATGACTATTAGGGTTTTTGGCCATCCCATAACCAGAGTAGGTCAGTTCCGGCTGTCGCTAGACCATTGCCTGCAGTCTATTGTGGGGGTATCTTTGTGGATATCTGTGGGCCTCTCTAGCACTTTGTTTCTTCCTTTTCTCATGTGGTCTTCATTTACCATGGTCTCCTATTCCTTGTTCTCCCTCTCTGTTCTTGATCCAGCTGGGATCTCCCGCTTCCACAGGCTCTCTTTCCCTCGACCCTTGCCCTTCATTACTCCCACTCATGTCCAGGCTGTTCATGTAGATCTCAGCCATTTCTCCATCATTGGGTGATCCCCGTGCCTTTCTTGGGGTCCTGTTTTCCAGGTAGAGTCCATGGTACATCATGCATCTTTTAATACTGAATCAAAGTCATAAGAAACTCTATCATCTTTAGAGAAAGTTTTACAAATGCCCTGTAATTTCCTAGCATTTCTACAACATAGATGCTCAGTGGCTCCTCACAAAATGGATGTGTTAGAAAAATCTCCAATTCCTGTCTACACTAGTGGACTTTCTTGATACTGTAAGTCTGCTACACAATAGCTAGCTCATTTATTTTGAATTATTATTATTTTTTAGAATTATGATGTAATGATATTATTTCCTACTTCCCTTTCTTCTTCCAATACCTCCTATATAACCCTCCTTACTCTTTTTCAAATTGATGGTTTCTCTTTTCACTAATTATTGTTATATACACATATTTGCATTTATATTCCTAAACACACACATACCTTCTAAATCTGTATAATGTGATTTGTACATATGTTTTTATGGCTGACCTTTGGGTATTGGACAACCAATTTGTGTGATGTTACCTGGGGAGATTATGTCCCCAACTCTCAGCATTGCTTAGGTGTCTGTACTTCTTTTTGTAGATCTGAGTCCTTGCTGGCTTTCTTCTGTCTGAATTGGCATGTCTGATGTATTTTTGTCACAATGATAACATAGCATTAAAAGTTGAGGCTAGTGATTAAATTAGAGCAATGCCATGCACTGGTGATTTTGTCCCTTATTTAGAATTGTTTGACTTAGGTACTGAAATATGAAATAGAGGTAAGCTCCTCCTTAAAGCATAGATGTGAAATTTCCTTCTAGATTAAATACTCATGCCATTTTATCAAAGAAGAAAAGAATTATAGTAGAGTTTTAAGTCTAGGCATTCATACTGGTTCCCTAATCTACAACTGCTCTTCTAATGATAAACAACTCTCAAAACAGACTTTTTAAGAAATGAGGTTATGCCCAGCAATGGTGGCACACGCCTTTAATCCCAGCACTTAGGAGGCAGAGGCAGGCAGATCTCTGTGAGTTCGAGGCCAGCCTGGTCTCCAAAGAGAGTTCCAGGAAAGGCGCAAAGCTACACAGAGAAACCCTGTCTCGAAAAAACAAAACAAAAAAAAAAAAAATGAAAGAAAGAAATGAGGTTATGACATACATTATAACCTTTTTTTGTGTCTACCAGTTTCAAAATAACTTAATAGATTTTATAATTCTCAAATCTTCCCCATCCCAATCTAATTATTCATTTTATATACATACACAACTAAAATAAAACAAGAAGAAACTTTAGCATTGTCACCTACAATGTTTTGGTTTAAAGATCATTATGATCTTCAATTTTAAAACACTTATTTTGACACTAATATAAAAACCTATCCATTGAACTTACTTGGAAAACATGAGTTTCTGTTTCTTCTGCACGTAATATTTGGGCAGCAAAAAACTATGGGCTTTTTATCAGTGACACTATCCCAAAGGATCTACTTAGAAAAATGATGTAAGAAAGATTATCAAGAAAAATTATAGTCTATGCCCCATGGACACTCCAAAGCAGGTGAGAGATAATTAATATAAACCATTGGTTTGTAGAAACCACAGCTTTTAAACTCTATTTTATCATATCATTACTCTAATATTCTGATTTTGTAGTTGTCTTTTTTTTCTGATTTTCATTGTTACATTGTTTCTGTTGCTTAGTAATAATGATTTTATTTATCTTTGTTAAAATAAAAGAGAAGAATTAGTCCTTTGTTTTATTTGGTTTTTGGTTTTTCTTTCAAATTTGGTCTTGACTTTGGGGGGATGTTACAAGGGCAGAGGACAGATATGAGGAGATGGGGAGATAAATGGGATTGGAGTGCATGTTGTGAAATCCACAAAGAATCAATAAAAGTATAAAACAATGAAAAACATTACAAATAAAGTAAAACAAAATAAAATAGTTTTGGGCTGGAGAGATGGCTCAGCGATTAAGAACACTGGCTGTTCTTCCAGAGGTCCTGAGTTCAATTCCCAGCAACCACATGGTGGCTCACAACCATCCGTAAGGAGATCCGGTGCCCTCTTCTGGCCTGCAAGGATACATGCCTACATTACACTGTATAATAAATAAATAAATAAATCTTTAAAATAAAATAAAATAAAATAGTTATGTAGAACAACAACAAAAAATTACCTTGTGATAATTCTTAAAATTTACATATGGTTTGGAAGAACTAAGTTCCAAGAATCTAGGTCAGAGGATTGTAAAACATAATGTTCTGTGTTTATTTGCAGTTTTAAAATATTCAACAAGTATATGTTTCTTATTCTAGACTTTTGGTTTCTGATATTGATTTACTTCCTTAACTATATGATCTAAAGCATTATGTTTTAGATTATTTTATTGGTCAACTCATGGAAACTCCATGGAAAGAACACGCTTTTAATGTATTAGGGACAATAATCTTTGAATGGACTGAATTTTTTCCTGAAGATCATGTGTTAAATGTTTCACCACTAATAAAATAGTAGCTTGGTTATCCTATACTTTACTTCTAATATCCACTCATGAGTGAGAACATACCATGTTTGTCTTTCTGGGTCTGGGTTATCTCAGTCAGAATGATTTTTTTCTAGTTCCATCCATTTGCCTGCAAATTTCATGATGTCATTGTTTTTTCTTTATCTATTCTTTAGTTGAAGAGCATCTAGATTGTTTCCAAATTCTGGCTATTGCTAATAATGCTTCTAGGAACATAGCTGATCAAGTGTCCTTGTGGTATAATTGAGCATCCTTTGGGTATATGCCCAAGATTGGTATCTCACGAGAGATTGATCCCAATTTTCTGAGAAACTGCCATATTGATGTCCAAAGTGGCTGTACAAGTTTGCACAACCACCAGCAGTGGAGGAATGTTCCCCTTACTCCACATCCTTTCAACATAGGCTATCATTAGCATTTTTTATCTTAGCCATTCTGACAGGTGTAAGATAGTGTCTCAGAGTCATTTTAATTTGCATTTCCCTGGTGACTAAGGATAAATCCAAATGTGGGAGAGGAGGAGGGAGGATAGAGGAATGGGAAGTTGAGGGAGAGTGGATTGGGTAGGGTTGGTGAGTGTAGCTGAAGTTTACTCCAGTCCTGCACAGCCCGACAGACCCTGCAACCACTTATAAAATAATCACTCAGAAACTTATGTTAATTAGAACTGTTTGGCCATTTGCTCAGGCCTGCCATTGACTAGCTCTTATACTTAAATTAACCCATAATTCTTATTTATGTTTAGCCACGTGGCTTGGTACCTTTTCTCAGTTCTGCCTTCACATCTTGCTTCCTCTGTATCTGGCTGATGACTCCTGACTCAGCCTTCCTGTTCCCAGAATTCTCCTCTCTGCTTGTCCTACCTATACTTCTACTTCCTGCCTGGCTACTGTCCAATCAGCACTTTATCAATAACCAATCAGAGCAACACATTCACAGCCTACAGAGTGATATCCACAGCAGGTGAGTGTGTGTTGTGGGATGGGGGCAGAACATGGAGGAGGTCAGAGTAATGAAAGAGACCTCTTGATAGGGGGCATTTGGGGATTAGGGAGAAAACTGGTGCCAGGAAAACTCCTAGCACAAGTAGTAAGGGTGCCTGAACTTGCCATATACTGTAATCTGACTGGTGACTACCCTGATTATTATCAGAAATACTCTATCCAGTAACTGATAGAAGCACATGCAGAGACCCACAACCAAGTACTAGGCTGAGCTCTGGGAGTCTTGTTGAAGAAAGGGAGGAGGGATTGTACTAGCCAGGGGGCTTCTGACAGGGAACCCACAGAGACAGCTGACCTGAGCTTGTGGGAGCTCATGGACTCGGGACCAACAGTTAGAGAACCTCCATGAGACAGAGCTAGGCCCTCTTAATGTGTATGACAGTTGTGAAGCTTGGTGTCTTTGTATGGCTCCTAGCAGTGAGGTGAGGACCTGGTCCTGGTGCTTGGCTAGCATTTTGGAACTCCCCATGCTGAATTACCTTGTCCAGCCTTAATGCAAGGGGAGAAGCTAGGTGTGCCATGCTCTCTTCAAGCCCATGGGAGACCTGCCCCTTTCTTAATGGAGACCTATGAGGAGTGCAAGGGGAGGGGCTAAATTGGAAGTGTGGGGGTGGGGGGCATGACCGGGAGGAGAGGAGGGAGGGAAAACAGTGGTTGCCATATAAGATAAGTAGAAAAAAGTTAAAAAAATAAAATTTAAAAATATATATAAAGGTAGACACAAAGCTGGTAGAGAGTGAAAAGGAGAGTGGTAGATATTGAAAGAGTTAGGTGGAAGATGCAGAGGTAAATATGATTAAAATTAATAAAATATTTTAAATTAATGACAAACACTTGAAACACAGCATTTAGTACTTTGAGAACCAATATATGTTCAGAAATAACATAAAAATGTTCATTTCAGAAAAAAACTGCATCAATTGTCTTTCCCAGAGTTTAATGCTTCAAACTAAAAGACCAAACTACCAGGCAAGATATAGCCACTGATTCGGTAGTAAAACAACTGTTAACCATTCACTCTTGGATTTCAAACACACCTTACAAGAGGGAATCTGTAGCCAGCCGCTCAGACCCAAGTAAACACACAGAGGCTTACATTAATTAAAATTGCTTGGTTATTAGCTCAGGCCTACCACTGACTCGCTCTTATGTTAACATCTATATGTTGCCACGTGTTCCATGGCTTTACCTATATGTCATTACATGCTATTGCCTGAACAGTAGGTTGGCATCTCCTGATTCAGCCTTCCTTTTTCAGAATTCTCCTTGTCTGCTTATCCTGCTTATACTTGCTGGCTGGCTACTGGCCAATCACTTATTAACCAATCAGAGCAACACATTCACAGCATACAGAGTGATGTCCACAGCAGGGAATCCATGCCTGGTACTGTCTAACCTGAATAAAACAAAACCTCATGTCAGAGGATGTCATTGGCCCAAGAAACAACAGATATACTACATTTCTTTTCTTTCTTTCTTTCTTTCTTCTTTTTTTTTTTTTTTTTTTTTTTTTTTTTTTTTTTTTTTTTTTTTTTTTTTTTTTTTTTTTTTTTTTTTTTTTTTTTCTTTTTTTTTTTTTTTTTTTTTTTTTTTTTTTTTTTTTTTTTTTTTTTTTTTTTTCTTTCTTTCTTTCTTTCTTCTTTTTTTTTTTTGAGACAGGGTTTCTCTGTGTAGTTTTGGTGCCTGTCCTGTATCTCAATCTATAGACCAGGCTGGCTTTGAAGCTCCACCTGGTTCTGCCTCCTTACTGCTGGAATTAAAGGTATGCATCACCACTGCCCGGCCTACAAATTATAATGCTGATTTGCCTTCTGAATGTTTATCTTAATATCTACAGACAAATACTGCTTCCATTCTTACTTAAAGAAATGTCTCTTTGCAATGAATTGTAGCAAAGCAATGACACATCACTGCTAAGGATGCTGAGGGTAGGGAAGACTGAGTGCTAAGCAGGCATTTATACTTCTATAGCTAAGGATCAGGGATCATGAGCAAGGGAGTAGAAAGTACTTAAGGTGGAAGACAAGGATGTAGATGTAACCAACTATCTTATTAAATAAGAAACACAGAACCAATGTAAAGAAGAAAGCCAAGAGGTCAGAGCTCAGAGCTAAAACCTTACCCTTTTTCCTGCGGTGGTTCTACCTCTCTGAAAGAGACCTACTTCCTGTGTGTTTGTCTTTATATAGTCTTTCTTTTCTGCCTTCTCATTGGTTGTAAACCCAAACACATGACTGCCTTGTCACTGCCTGTATGTACAGCCCTCCAGGTCTTAAAGGTTTGTGTATCCAATGCTGGCTATATCCCTGAACACACAGGGACTTACCGAGCTCTGCCTACCAAGTGCTGGGATTATAAGTATATGCCACCACTGCCCTGCTTTCCTATGGCTTGCTAATAGCTCTGACTCCTGGGCAACTTTATTTATTAACATACAAATAAAATCACATTTCAGTACAAATAAAATACCACCATACAAGGAAGAAAAGCAAGATAAATTTATTGGTTGTCTGTAAGAGACACAGTTTATCTTAAAACCAAAAACATTTTGGATGTAGACAGGTGGAGTATGTGTCCCTGAAATCTACCTGCAGGAGGGGAATGGAGTCATTATTTTAAAGTTAGGGGAAAAATATGATGAAGAAAGGGCACAGAAGAAATTTGAAAAATTTAAAAAGCCCTGATATGATATTATAAGGCAAACCCCAAAACGCCACTGAGTTCATTTTCTATTGGCTATCTACATCCGGGAATGTGGCCTACCACGAAGAGTGGTTTGTTTCCCCATTGGGATTCCCTCGGAGAAAAATAATCTTTCATTCCCAAGTAGTTATCAATTGGAGACAGCTTCTGAGTTAGGGATGGGGACACGTGTCCACATTTTTTAAGCTCCAGGACCCCATCTGGTGCACACCCATGCAGGCCCTATACATACTGCTTCAGTCTTTATGAGTTGATATGTGTGCCAGCTCTCTTGTGTCTACCTTGATTACTTGGTATTTTCCATTCTCTCTGGCTCTAACAGTCTTCCTGCTTCCTCTTTTGTGGGGTTTCCTGAGTCCTGAAAGGAGGGCGTTGGTAAAGACATTTTTATTTTCACTTTTAAGTTTTTTTTTTTAAATAATTATTTTTCTTCACACTACAGGTTTTTTATGGCTTCTGGTTTTGTATTTATATGGGATTTCTGAGCATGCAAGAATAAGTGAGTCTCTGCATCTATATCTGTTTCTTGTGCCTTTACTTGGTCTCTTTCCCTTCTGTTTGTTCTAGTTCAATTTGTTTTTTTTTTCTTTCATATTATTGCATATCATTATTATCCCTTAATTGCCTGTTTGTTTTCTAATGAGGAACAGAAAGGAAGTGGATCCAGATGAAAGGGGAGGTGGAGAAGAACTGGGATGAGTTGAGGAAGAGGGAACTATAATCAGAATACACTGTGTGAGAAATAATTTATTTCAATCAAAAATATAAAGAAAAGAGAGACACAGAAATGTTTGATTTTATAATGAACAGATTTCCATTGAACACCAGTTAAGTATAAGACATTAAACTCATTTTACTAATATTGGGGGAAAAGACCAAGAGTGAAAGTCTGTTTATTAAAATCATTTTCTTAGTTCTCTTATCGCAGAAGTCTGATTTCTACTGTCTATGACTTTCTTCAGGGCATATTTCACATCCTTGTTCCTGAGGCTGTAGATCAAAGGGTTCAACATGGGGATGATGACTGTGTAGAAGACAGATGCCATCTTATCTGTATCAAGAGAGTGTTCAGAACTTGGCTGTAAGTACATAAAGATAAGAGTTCCATAAAAGATGCTCACAGCCATCATATGAGAACTACAGGTAGAAAAGGCTTTGCGTCTTCCTTCAGCTGAGCGCATCCTGAGAATGGCAGAAATAATGAACAAGTAGGAGACAGAAACAATCAGAACAGAAGAAATGAATGTGATTCCAGCACAGGTCAAAATAGACAGCTGTTTATAGTGAGTGTCAGAGCAAGTTAGCCTGAGAAGAGGCATGTCATCACAGTAGAAGTGATTGATGACATTGGAATGACAATAGCACAGGCGGAAGGTGAGAAGAGTGTGAACCAGTGCCATCAGGAAGCTATAGCTATAGGGCACAACTACAAGCTGAATGCAGATTCCGGGGGACATTGTGACCATATACAGCAGAGGATTACAAATGGCTACATATCTGTCATATGCCATGGAAGCCAGTAACAAGCACTCTGATACCATGAATGTGAGGAAGCAGCCTAACTGGGCAGCACACGCATTGAAGGATATGAAATTTTTGCTATACAGGAAATTCCCAAGCATCTTGGGTGTAATGACAGAAGAGTAGCAGAAGTCAACAAAAGCCAGGTTGCTGAGGAAGAAGTACATGGGCGTGTTGAGTCTTGCATCTGTTCTAATGACCAGAATCAGTCCCAGGTTGCCTATTGCTGTGAAAAGATAGATGGATATGAATACCACAAAGAGGGGCATCTTCAACTCCTGGCGATCTGTCAGGCCCAAAAGAATGAATTGTGTGACTTGGGTGCAGTTTGTCTGAGCCATTAGTCTTCAGGACATCTGTAGAAGTAGAGAAAAATCCAAATGATACATTTCCACTTTGCATAACACAAGTGGTATTTAGTACTTTACTATCTCCTAAAAAGAGATGTTTTTCTAGTCTTGGAAACCCAAATTGTATACAGGTTTTATTTCTATGGAACACACCAACATCACCATTTTTTTTCTTTTTTTCTTTCTTTTTATTGGTTTCTTAAAAGACAAGGGTCTTGCTATTTAGCCCATTCTAGTCCAAGCTCTGAATCTTTAGGCTGGTGTCATAAATCTTAACCATCAAGTGTCATCTCTAAAGCCTGAGAAAGAGAATGGTCAAAGGAAAGGACTATTTATTTCTATAACCTTATAATATCATCTGGAATAGCATTTATATTTGTTTTCCAAGGAATTTGTACATTTCTTTACAGATCAATTTACAAGTGATATCCTTTTTCATGGTTTTTAATGTCTTATTCTAAAAAGAATATTTGAGCTATGCTGTTAACATTATTTTCCTGTTATAGCTGAAGTTGAAAATCTCTGTCTTCCTTATCAATATTGCCTCAATTTTATAATTGAATTTTTGCATCTGAAAAGATGCTTTAAATTGTAGCTCCTCATTCAAAACATTATATGCTAAATGTTTGGTGATATTGTGTCCCCCAATACATTATGCACCTTAATAAACTTATCTGGGGTCAGAGAACAGAACAGCCACTAGACAGACATAGAGGCCAGAAAATGGTGGCACACACACCTTTAATCATAGCATTCTGGAGGTGGAGATCCATCCAGATCTCTGTGAGTTCAAAGCCACACTGGAAACAGCCAGGCATGGTGACACACAACTTTAATCACAGGAAGTGATGGCAGGAAGCAGAAAGGTATATAAGGCTTGAGAACCAGGAACTAGAGTCTGTTAAGCTTTTAGGCTTTTGAACAGCAGTTCATCTGAGATTCATATGGATGAGGACACAGAGGCTTCCAGTTTGAGGAAACGAGATCAGCTGAGGAACTGGTGAGGTGAGGTTAGCTGTGGCTGGTTCTGTTTCTCTGATCTTTCAGCATTCACCCTAATTCCCGGCTCCAGGGTTTGTTTTTATTAATAAGACCTTCTAACAATTTGTATTACAAAGACGTTATTAATTTCAGCAGAACGTAGACTCTGAAGGGAGCTCAGGGAAAGACACTGTAACCCAGACCAGAGATTAAAAGGTACCTTTCCGTGCTCGCTTCAGCAGCACATATACTAAAATGTACCTTTCCACTATGGCCTCTTTTCACTTTCACTTGTATTTCTTCCCTTTTAAGACTCAAAACACTGAGTTCCTCACATATAATATATTGTTGTTCAAATCTTAAATAGACCAGAGCCACGTACTTGGTTAAAAGTTGAAAGATCAGAGAAGCAGAACAAGCCACAGCCACCACCTATATTATCTCACCAGCTCTTGGAATCCTCTGACTGAAAGCCTCTGAGTCCTCACCCAAATGGGTCTCAGCTGAACTGCCTTAGTTCCTGTTTCCTCAGGCCTTATATACCTTTCTCTGCCCTGCCATCACTTCCTGTGATTAAAGGTTTATGTGCTTCCCAATACTGGGATTAAAGGTGTGTGCCACCACTGTCTGGCTCTGTTTCCAGTGTGGCCTTGAACTCACAGAGATGCAAATGGATCTTTGCCTCCTGAGTGACAGGATTAAGGGTGTGTGCCACCACTCTCTGACCTCTGTGTCTAATCTAGTGGCTGGCTCTGTCCTCTGATCCTCTGGCAAGCTTTATTGGGGTACACAATATATCACCACAATATATTTACATTTACATTTGTCAACTTATATGTGTATATAACAATAATAATTAAAGAATAAGGCAATTGATTTGAGATGAAGGGCTCATGGGAGGTTGTCAGAGGGAAGTGAGGGAGTGAAAAATGATGTAATTACAGTTCTCAGATAAGAAATTCTCAAAAAATGTATCATATACCTTTTACATTTCAAAGAGAATGTGATTTTTCATAATGTGCACTTGACATTTTTATATTCTTCATTTCATTCAAAATCACCAACACTAAATATATCTACTGATCCACTGTATGGATACAAACCTAATTTGGTTCCTTTCTGTTTGTTAATAATAACATGTCCTTTGTCTTATACATTTCCTTATATTTTTGTTTATAATATACAGTTTTCTTATCTACCAAAAATATGGGCATTGAAAGGAACAACAGTCATCACTTATCTATCAACTATATTGAAATATACCTTAGAACAGCATAGTTGAATTTTCCCTCTCTTGTTAAATACCTTCTTTTATGTTTTTCCTATAGAACCCTGGTAACACATCTATCTCACCTGTGCCTCTTACCCTCTCATTTGTACCCACACTTTTTCCTCGGTCAACTTTAGACACTTAACATTTGAGAGCAACAGTATTTCATTAATTTCCTAATATAACTGTTTCTGGATAATAGAGAAATGGAGGAAATGAAAATGAATTTTACTAAGAATATTTGAATAGTCTTCCCTGTACTTTTTAGGCATATTCTTTTCTTTGCAAAGTATTGTCTAGGGCTATATTAGTGACATTTGTCTATATAATTTTCAGTAAAAATCTATAGGTACTGCAAGGATAAGACAGTTTGCACATGGATTATATTCTGGTTAAATGTGAGCTTGATTTCCCCTAACTATTACTTATAAACTGGATTTGATGAGTTTATACTTACTATATTTCATATTACAACTTGTAACCATATATAAAAGGCCGAACCTACCAGAGAAAATACTCTTGACATTATCTGACAAAATGAATTCCAGTTATATTCCAAACCACTGTGTTGCATTGTACTTAAGTTTCATCTTCAAACACTATAGTAGTGTTCAATCTCACAGAGATACTCTTTCAACCTACCCAGGCAGGATGTTCTTCTTTGTCTCCTCATAGTGCATGCACAGAGAAGCTGGCTGCATGGCTTTGTTAGTGTCTCTGTCCCAGAGGCTCTTACTCCAGAGAATAAGAAAATGAGGCTATCAGAAAAATGAGAGTCTATACTCCTGTGGGAGATACATTCAAAAAAGTGCTTATATGTATATGAAGAATATTTCTATAGCATTGCCTTCAATATAGTGTTTTTACAGAGGGTCTGATAACTTCTTTCAAGGTGAAATAAATGACATTTCTTTTAAAATTATTAATAATTAATTAATTTTCCCAGCCCAATCACAGTTTCCCTTCCCTCCCTTCTGTCCTCCCTGTTTCTCTCCCCCAAACCTCCACACCCCTGCCCCACCCCTTGCATCCACTCCTCCTTTCTCTTCAGAAAAGTACAGTCCTCCCATGGATATCAGCCAGCCATGGCATATCAAGATGCAGTAAGACTAGGAACCTCTTCTCCTCTTAAGGCTGGACAAGGCAACCCAATAGGAGGATAGGGTCCCAAAAGCAGGCAACAGAGTCAGAGATAGCCCCTGATCCCTCTGTTAGGAATCAATCCCACAAGAAGATCAAGCTACACAGCTGTAACATATGTGCAGAGGGCCTAGGTCAGCCCCAGGCAAATTCTCTGGTTGTTAGTTCAGTATCTGTGAGCCCCTATGAGCCCAGGTTAGTAGATTCTGTTGGCTTTTTTGGTGGTGTCCTTGACCTCTCTGGATCCCATAATCCTTCCTACCCCCTCTTCCACAGGATTCTCTGGGGTTCACCTAATGCTTGGCTATGTGTTGTCACATCTGTTTTCCCCAATTACTGGGAGAAGCCTCTCTCATCACAAATGGGCTAGGCAACGATCTGTAGTATAGCAGAATGAGTATAGCATGAGTACATCATCTAATTCTTGGAAGAATTTATTGTCCACAACTCTTTTATGTGCAAAACATTTGGTAAATCCCTGGACAGACACACACACACACACTGAATTTCAATCATGCAGAATGAAATTTTGGTATGACCATAAAATGAACGGGACAGAAAGGCATTGTTTTTCTTTTTTTGGGGGGGGGGAGGAGGTGTTGAGACAGGGTTTCTCTGTGTAGTTTTGGTGCCTGTCCTGGATCTTGCTCTGTAGACCAGGTTGGCCCCGAACTCACAGAGATCCGCCTGGCTCTGCCTCCTGAGTGCTGGGATTTGCTGTGGGATGGTCTGTATGTCAAATCTGTTGCTCTGATTGGTCAATAAATAAACACTGTTTGGCCAGTGGCCAGGCAGGAGTAGGTGGGACAAGGAGAGAGGAGAATTCTGGGAAGCGGAAGATGGAGGCAGGGAGACACTGCCAGCTGCCGCCATGACCAGCAGCATGTGAAGACACCGGTAAGGCACCAGCACGTGGCAGGTATAGATTTATGGAAATGGATTAATTTAGATAAAAGAACAGTTAGCAGAAGCCTGCACGGCATACAGTTTGTAAGCATATAAGTCTCTGTGTTTACTTGGTTGGGTCTGAGCAGCTGTGGGACTGGCGGGTGACAAAGATTTGTCCTGACTGTGGGCAAGGCAGGAAAACTCTAGCTACAGGGATTAAAGGCGTGTACCACCTGGATGACATTGTTTTTCTTTATACTTCTCACCTTTTGTTTTATAGTATGATATAAAGTAAATATTAAATTACTAATAATTAATATATGTCATTTGATTGAGGGGTATGAAAAGTGCAAACTATAGTGGTTTATCTATAGCAACTATAGTTCATCTATTTATAGTTGCGAACCTATAAATTTTGTGTAGTGAGCACTGCATATATTTTATTTGATGGCCTTGTTTATATACGATATGAGGAAGAATAAGGGGGTAGGCAAAAGGACACGTGATGGAGGCTACAAGGGGGTGACTAGGGTAGCAGGGGTCAAGGGGGAGGGCAGGGAGGAGAGCCACAAAAGCACATGTTGTTAGAAAATGTCATAATGGTATCTAGCAAGATTAAAAAAAAAAACATCATAAAGCTTTGATATTTTGAATTCAAAGCTTCACATGTTGTAAGCAAATACATAAGTAAAAAGGCATGATTCAGTTTATGGTGTACCTTACAATTCTTCACAGTTGTATCTCATCACAAAATTTGTGACATTGTTTATATGACAAAAAATGTAGTAAAGATCAGGCTTTATCATATTGCTGCTCAAACTGATAAAAACAGTGAATTGTAACTTTATGTAAAATAGCATTATTAGTGAGTGGGTGCATACCTGAAAACATACTTCCCCTGAGGTCCTGATGTATGGGGAAGGAATACAGTTCCTGCTTTAGGACCAAGAAAATGCTTGGCAGAGCCAGCAATGGACTAGGGCCAGGGACTTGGTAGAGCTTTGACTTCAGATTCCAACTCTTCCTACCATAAGGGGCTATGGTTTTCAGTTCCAAGGTCACTAAGTGCTTGGTCTCTATATCCTTGAGATTGCAGAGTAACAGGCCAATGGAAAACACTCTGTTCTTGGACTGACCGGAGCTCTGAGTCTTGGAAATCCGCTATCTGGAGATGTAGCTTTAAGAGACAAAAAATGTTTCAGAGTCAAGGCTTTAGATACTTCTTACTGCACTGTACTTTTCCACTAGTTCACTGCACATGCTTACAATATTCTAAAATAGCCTGGCCCTCCACGCAGCCCTCTGCTGTCTCTATTTCTGCTCAGAGACAGCCACCATTCTATGCCTTTCTTCCATAAGTCTCTTGTGTGAGGTTTGTTGCCTGGTGTGACTTTGTGGTATTCCTTGGCTGCCAACTGCCAAGATGCGGTTGGACCCAGAAAACCCCGTACAGAGATATTATATGTTCCCCTTGTGCAACATTGTTTGTTTTGTGTGTGAAACCTTTTTTTGTTTTCCTTTTTTCTACTGCAAGTAGCACATAATAAGTTGTACTTCTTAATAAACGTGCTTGGCATAAGACAACAGTTTATGCAAGGTCTTCTGATCCCAGGTTTCCATCTTCCTTATCTTCTCATCTCCTAGCACTCCCACTTAGGATCCTGTCACTGAAGAATGACCTCTGGTCCATGTCACTTTTTTTTTTTTTATGATTTCATCATAAGAACCTAAAATAATACTTTGTACAAATAAATACAGAAGTAGCTTTGAAGTAGTTTAGGGTGAAAATGACCTAAGGGATATTGACTTTTTAAAGATGATTTTGTCTTTGAAAAGTATTTGTTTTTAATGTGTATGGATGTTTTGCCTGCATGTAGGTATATGTCCCACATGTGTGTAATAACCACTTTCAGAAGAAGGCATCAGATCCTCTGGAATTATAGTTACACATGATTTGAATCCCTGTTTGTGGTGGGAATTAAACCCAGGTCCTCAGGAAGAGCAGCAAGTTTTGTTAACTTCTTAGCTGCTTCTCTAGCCCTGAAGTAGTTTTTATTATGTAGATGACAAAATTAATCAACGACCAGTATTCACTCACCATGTTTCTATTAGATATAGCCGCTGAAATGTCATTCCTTTAAATTTTAGTTAACTCTTCATGGTCTATCAAAGAGAAAAGATTGTTATTAATTTTATTGCAATTATGAAATAGCATTAATGATCATTTACTAAATGTAAAATATTCATTTAACAATATTTTACTTGTTTTTATAATTTAACAGATTTTATTTTCTACGAAATTTCTATAAAAGTTTTCATAGTTTTGATTTGTTTTATTTTTCAGAAAAATGTGGGTTATAGGTAGGCTTTGAATTTGAGACATGAAATTTGAGGTGTGTTTCTATCTGTTGTGATGTCTTACTTGGTAAATAGAGTTGTTTGTTTTAAAATGTATGTTTTTGTTTGTTTTTATACCATAATGATGAAATTATCAGAATTAACTTTGGTACAATGGATGATATTTCAGAGAGTACAATAGATTTGACTCCTACACTAAGTAATCAACCAAGAGACATCTGTTCATACAACCATGTCACTGATTGGTAGAGTTGTAAAGTGGCCTGCCCAGGTTTATTAGTTAATTTCCTTTTGCTGTGATAAAACAGCATGATCAGAAGAGTCTTCAAGCAGGAACAAGTTACTTGGCCTTATGGCTCCAGAGGGGTTAGACTCCATCTTGGCAGGAATGTATGGCAGCAAAATGGCTACAGAATAGAAGCTGAGAGCTGATACTTCAAAGACAAACACAAAACAGAGAGAGCACACTAGAAGCAGCCCAAGGCTTTTAAAATCAAAGGCCTGTTTGACCATCCCATTCTCTTATGTTCTCATACCCCATCTCCCACCCTCTATTACCCTCTCACCCCTAGTTTACTCATGGAGATCCCAACTATTTCCCCTTCCCAAGGCGATTCATGCATCCCTCTACATAGCCAGACAGTCTAGCATGATCTGCTTAAGAGACCCCCCAGGCAGTAGGATCAGGATCCATCCCAGGTATATGAGCTGGCTTTTTGGAGCCCATTACCTGTGCTGGAACACCTTGCACAGCCTTGATGCAGGGGGAGGGGCTTGAACCAGCTTCAACTGAATGTACCAGGCTATGCTGACTCCCCATGAGAGGCCTTGCCTTGGAGGAGGTGGGAATGGGGCTTGGGTTGTGAGGGAAGGCTAGGTAGGGACAGCAGGAGGGAAGAGAGGGGGATCTGTGATTGGTATGTAAAATGAATAAAAAAATTCTTAATAAAAAAAATCAAAGGCATGACCCAGTAACTTACTTCCTCCAAACAGCCCCAAAAGCATCACTAACTGGGGACCAGTGTTCAAATGCCCAAGATTAGGGAGACATTCTGATTCAAACCACTCTGTCAGGGTATTGAGTCTATTGAATCCAGCATCCTGTATAAGCACAGAGAAGTTATTCTTTGTATTTTCCAGTGAACTCCAGTGCTGATTCAGATTAAGGGAGAATCTGTACTTACTCTAAAGTGTTTTTTTTTATATATTCTTATTTGAATGATTTAAGTTTGTAAAGTTTCCTTATCTGAATTCTAATTATCAGGCTCTTGAAACAAAAATGTATGTCTTCTCCCACAGGATGTGCTAAATTACAATGAGACATTGTTATTAATCTGTTATTCCCTTCTGAGTTATTATGTGTGAAAACTTCATGATAGGCAAATTAAATAAAGTTAATTATATTAAGTAATTTAGAGAGTTTATAACTTCAGAAAATTATAATGCCACTAATTAAATATATATTTGTTACAATTTCAAATCTGTTTATCTTGATAAAAGTAAACATCAGGTAAATCACTGAAAAATAAATAAAAATGCAAAATGATGTCCTGAAATAAAAATACATACCAACATAGCTAAGATGTTTGAACTCTGTGATTTTTCTTTTTTTGTCATTAAGAAATTTTCCATACCAACCATAAATCCCCCTCTCCTCCCTCTTCTCTCCCCCCAGCTTTCCCCCAAACCCACTCCCATGCCTACCTCCTCCAATGCAAGGCCTCCCTTGGGGAGTGAGAAGAGCCTGGTACATTCAGTTGAGACAGGTCCAAGCCCCTCCTGCTGCACCAAGGTTGTGTAAGGTGTCCCACCATAGGTACTGGCTCCAAAAAGCTTGCTCATACTCCAGGGGTAGATCCTGATCCCACTACCTGGGGGCCCTTTAAGCAGGTCAAGCTATACAACTCTCTTGCCTATGTGGAGGGCTAGTCCAGTCCCATAGATGCTCCACAGCTATTGGTCCACAGTTCATGAGTTCCCACTAGTTTGGTTTGGTTGTCTCTGTACATTTCCCCATCATAATCTTGATGCCTCTTGCTCATAGAATTCCTATTCTCTCTCTTCAACTGGACTCCTGGAGCTCAACCTGGTGCTTGGCTATGGATCTCTGCATCTGTTGCCATCAGTTACTGGATGAAGGCTCTATGATGACATTTAGGGTATTCACCAATCTCATTACTGGAGTAGGCCACTTCAGGCATCTTCTCCACTATTGCTAGTAGTTTAATCTGGGGTCATCCTTGTGGATTCCTGGGATTGTCCCTAGCACCCTGTTTCTCCCTATCTCCATGATGTCTCCCTCTATCATAGTATCTCTTTCCTTGGTCTCCCACTCCATTTCTGTTTCAGCTTGACCATCTTGTTCACTTATGGTCTCATCTCTTATCTCTTACCCTCCATTGCCCCCGCCCCCTCAAAGAAGAATCTCAAATGGCCAGAAGATATTTAAGGAATTGCTTAACATCCTTAGTCATCAGGGAAATGTAAATCAAAATGACTCTGAGATACCATCTTACACCTGTCAGAATGGTTGTGATCAAAAACAATGATAACAGCTTATGTTGAAGAGGATGTGGAGCAAGGTGAACACTCCTCTACTGTTGATTGGACTGCAAACTTGTAGAGCCATTTTGGAGATCAGTATGGTGGTTTCTCAGAAAATTGGGAATCAATCTACCTCAAGACCCAGCTATACTATTCTTGGGCATATACCCAAAGAATGCTCAGTCATACGACAAGGACACATCCTCAGCTATGTTCATATCAACATTATTCATAATAGCAAGAACCTGGAAACAAAGTAGATGCCCCTCAACTGAAGAACGGATAAAGAAAAATGTGGCACATATACAAAATGGAGTACTACTCAGCAGTAAAAGAACAATGACATCATGAAATTTGCAGGCAAATGGATGGAACTAGAAAATAGCATCCTGAGTGAGGTAACCTAGACTCAGAAGGACAAACATGGTATGTAGTCACTCATAAGTGGATACTAGATATAAAATAAATGATAACCAGACTACAACCCACAGCTCCAGAGAAGCTAGCTAACAAGGAGAACCCTAAGAGGAATGTATAGATTGCCCAGGGAAGAGGTTATAGATAAGATCTCCTACATAAGATCATTTTGTGTGGGTGTGTATGTATATGAGAGAGGGATGTTTGTACACATGTGTGCAGTGATATGTGAATGATGACTTTACATCTTGTTTTATTTTATTTTCTTTGTTGTTTTAATGTGGTGTTCTTTTGTCACCAGCCTCATCTGAAAAAAAACAACAACAACAACAAAAAAAAAAACACATTCTGTGTTCAAGTCTTATTTAATGAATTGTGTTTCCTATCCAAAGCAGTGCTGGGATCAAACCTAGGGCTTTCATGCATACTAAATAAGCACTTCACAAACTCAGGGACATCCCCAAACCCCAGATTTTATTTTAAAATAAAAGTCCATATGATGACAGGAGAAAAGAGGGGATGCTATGGTTTGTCTCAACAGTATGTTCGATGAATATCATATATTTAATTACCATTCATAAATTACATCTTTTACTCAGAATTTAGTTTTATATCCATTAGGTTCAGACATACCATCCAAAATAGGCATGTACTTAGTTTATTTTCTTTTCTTAATGTCCTCTGTGCTGTAACAGCCTCTCTGGATGTTATGGCTTCTTGGGGAATATACTATTTTCTGCAATGCTACTCTGTTGGGTTTCTTTTCAGTATTTCTTATACTTGGATTAAAGTTCTAGGATTAGCAAGGACTGAGGAATCTGGATGCAGAGATCCACGGCTAGGCCCTGGGTGGAACTCCAGGAGACCAATTAGCGAGAAAGAGAAGGGTTTATATGAGCTAGAATTGTTGAAACCAAGGTTGGATAAAGCACAGGGACAAATAGTCAAATGAATGGAAACACATGAACTATGAACCAAAGGCTGAGGGGCCCCCAACTGGATTAGGCCCTCTGAATAGATCTCTGAAGTATTCGAAGGCCACCTGGCCAAGCATCCTAATTGTCGTGCTAGAAACCCCATCCAGTGACTGAGGGAACCGGATGCAGAGATCCAAGGTCAGGCCCCAGGTGGAGCTCCAGGAGTCCAATTGGTGAGAAAGAGGAGGGTTTGTATGAGTGAGAATTGTTGAGACCAAGGTTGGAAAAAGCACAGGGATAAATTTACAAACGAAAGGAAACACATGAACTATGAACCAATAGCTGAGGAGCCCCCAACTGGATCAGGCCCTCTGGATAAATAAGACAGTTGATTAGCTGATATGCTTAGGAGGCATCCAGACAGTGGAACCGGGTCCTGTCTTCAGTGCATGAATGCAGTTTGACCTGGGTTTATATTTTAAATGAGTTCTAGGATTGGTAGATATAAGCAGTGGTTGCTTTTGTTACATTGATGTATTGTATTTATACTGTAGTGTTAATCTACTTCCTAGCCGAGTTAGTGTTTGTCATTTTTCTCCACTGTCATGTCGCACTTTCACATATTACACTATTTGAAGAAACTGGATAAGTCACATAAAATGAGTTATCAGTTCAATCCCCAAGGACAGAGTATAAACACAATCAATAGGAATTCTCCTGTATGGAGCAATTGTCTGTTTCTCATTACCTATAAAGTACGTAAACATTTATTTAACATAACATGGAATCTTATCATCTAGATAAGAAAATATTTTAATTAAAATCTACGTGTTTCCATTTTTAACTAAATTGTTTTGGCTTTGTCTTGGAAAACCCTGTGAGTGGCCCCTGTACTATTTCGATCTTAGTCATATTTTCTGTCATTCTCTCTTTCTGTCTCTCCTTGCTCCTCCCTTCCCTCTTTGCTCTCCTTATTCCCTATTGTCTTTCTTTTTCCCTTCTTTCTTATTTCGTTCATTACTACACTCCCTTCTCTCTTTCTCCTTCCTTTTCCCCTTTCTCTCTAATATTCAAGTTTACTTAACATTAAATACAAAATATTCAGTAGGTCATAAATAATAATTAATTGAAAGGCGAAAAGGAGAGTAAAATTGAGTGAGTGTGGGAGATGGTCCAATAGGAGTTCTTAGGAAGTATAAGAGTAAATAGACTCTATATCAATGAGTTAAAAAAAAAAAAACCGATATCTGTGTGTTCTTGCAAACATTTCTTCCAAATTAGTTAACAGATTGCTAATGGGTAGTTATTCACATGTATGTGTGTAGTTTACTGTTATAACCAGAAGAGTTTCTGTTTATTTCGTGTCTCAGTTCTGCTTCAGTCCTTGATCCTTTTGTTGCCCAGGACTGACTTTAAACCTGTATGTCAGCCACCTGACTTTTTATCAAACAATGTTGAGTGATCATAATCTTGTCTTTATTAACAAAGGTGTATAAAAGTTACATTGATTAGCCGGGTGGTGGTGTCGCATGCCTTAATCCCCACCCTCCCCCACCCCCCCCCAGGGCAGAGGCAGGCAGATTTCTGCGAGTTGCAGGCCAGCCTGGGCTACAGAGTGAGTTCCAGCAAAGGCGCAAAGCTACACAGAGAAACCCTGTCTTGAAAAACCAAAAACAAACAAATAAAAAAAAAGTTACATTGATTTGAAAGAATTACATGGATTTGTCACGAATCTCTTTAAAGCATCCTTCACGTCCTTGTTCCTCAGGCTATAGATCATGGGGTTCAGCATTGGTATCACCAATGTATAAAATACAGAGGCCATCTTATCAGTATCTAGTGAGTGGTTAGTTTGAGGCTGCAAATACATAAATAACAGTGTCCCATAGAAAACTGTGACAGCCATCATATGTGAAGCACAGGTGGAAAAGGCTTTTTTCCTTCCTTCTGAAGAACGAATCCTTAAGATAGACAACACAATGTTGAAATAAGACACTAGCACTATACTCATGGAAAAAAACAAGTTTGTAGCTGCAGATACAAAGACTACAGTTTCTGGAAGGTGGGTGTCAGAACAGGACAGTGCTAAGAGAGGGACATTATCACAGTAAAAGTGGTTGATTTTATTGGAGGAGCAATAAGACACAGAGAACACACAAGATGAAACAACAATGGCCGTGCAAAAGCCATATAAGTATGTGAGGGACACCAGCAGAAGGCAGACCCGCCGAGACACCACCACCATGTAGAGCAGGGGGTTGCAGATGGCCACATAGTGGTCATAGGCCATCACAGCCAGCATGAAGATCTCTGCTACAATGAAAATCAGGAATCCTCCCAGCTGGGTGGCACATTCATAGTATAAGGTGGTTTTCTTACTGACTAAGAAGTTGACCAGCATTTTAGGTGCAATGACAGTGGAGTTTCCAAAGTTGATGACAGCCAGGTGTCTCAGGAAAAAGTACATGGGAGTTTGAAGTCGTGAGTCCACCGTGGTGAGGGTGATGATGCCCAGGTTTCCTGCTGCTGTCAGCATGTAGATGACCAGGAAGACAAAGAAAAGTGGTACCTGCAGTTCTGGATGATCAGAAACACCAACAAGAATGAACTCAGTGACATGAGATAAATTTCTAGGAGCCATGTAAAAGTTGTGAATTCATCTGTTTGGAGAAGGAAAGAATTATATACAAAGTTAAGGAAGTATTTTCTACAATTGCCCTTAGATAGGAGGGTCCTGGGTTGAGAATTTTCTTGAATTATGAGTGAGTTGCAATTCACTTACAAAAGTCAAGTTTTGCTGCTTGAACCTGTGCTGCAGAGGGTAATCAAGGATAATGAATTAAATAAACAATACTGCATCAGGTAAGGTTTGTAATCTTCTTTACGTTCATATGGAAGTACAGACATGCTCTTAGGCTGCAGTATTTGAAGCTACGATTCATATCTTATCTCTTATTGAGTAAGAGAAGGGCATGGGGATTTGTATGATATTCAATAATCCAAACTATCATTATACTGATACTTGTTTTATTTGAAGCACACATGTTTATAGATGGTGTCCTTTACATTTTCTAGAGACTGTCATAAAAAGTTTCTAGGTGCAAATTTTACTTACAGATTTTGCCACTGCATCTGTTAGCATTTCTTTTATTTCCTGCCTTATTAACTAATACAAAAACCACATGAAGATATGTCCTTAGGCACTTAGGAATATTATTCAAAGTGTTGAATCTCTACTTTCAAAGGGTTGTCAAGATGTTAGCATTTTATAACATCTTAACATTATTCATAGGAAATACTACCCTTGACTACACTTTCCATTTTTTGTTCTATAAGCTTCATATTCTTTTTATTGTGTTTTAATCAATAATAATCTTATTACATTTTGACTATTTTATAATGTATGAAATTTGTCTTCTAATTTAATCATGTATATGAATATTTCAATATTTTATTATAATAATACTGGCCATCTTCATATAATTCCTAAGATAATAATATGCATATTGTCATAGACTTTCACATCACTTTCATATGTTCAGAATGTTGCTAAAGTTGTTTACAGGATGACCATTTATCCTAACTAGATAGCTGGGGTCCCTTCAGCATTCACAACTGATGGTGCTTGTCTGTTACACAGTCATCCTCCATCTACAAATTTGCACTTAATGTTTGGAGAGTCATGTCATAATTATGTTTCTACAAATGTCTGGTAAAATCCAAGAGATGTTGACATGTTCTCTCTTTCTAAAATGGACAGGAAAAAACATGGACACTTAAGCTGCAATTAGAAAAGAAAATTTAAAAAAATGATACTGTGAAAAATCAAATTAAATCAGATAAATAAACCCAACTGAAACATAGTATTGTAGGGCAGCTGATACTTTGTCTCTGACAACAAGCACTACTCTGTCCCCTTGGTTTCTTTGTGACATTTTTGTCATTTATTTGTTAACCACACATCTCCTGAGTTTCTGCTTTGGGACAAAAAACATGTTGAAGTTTTATATAAATCATTTGTCTTTCCTCATGCATCTAATGTTCCATGTACAAACCCAGGAAACCAAATTTGTAAATAAACCTGTAAACAAGATCACTGCAGTAGCTACCAGGTATGATCACTAAACTACAGGTAGGGTTTCACTGAGGCAACCAGGGAGAGTAATTTGACGTGGAATAATGGGGAGCTTGTTTTTGCAAAAATAATGTTTGAATTTAACCCTAAATAAACATATGAAAACAATTATGTAAAGAATCAGAGAGAGAAAAAATTCCAGGATTTTGGGCCATAAGAAACATGGGAGAAATGCCATTCTCTGTGATAGGAAATGTCTTACCAAGCACAAGCTTTCTGTGTGTGGGAAGAGAGAGCTTAAGAGGAGAGAATGTGACTAGGTTTTTATGAGGAAGTGGGGAATTAGTAGTCTCTCGTGTGATATTACATTGGACGTTACATTACTATAGGGATTTTGCACTTCTTTCCTTGTTTATGAATCCTAGAGAAATTTTAAGGGAGACAAGTATTTGATTTCGATATTTGAACCACAGTATTTTTTGCTGTTGTGATGATTATGAACTGTAGGGTTTGGGAAAAGGCTAGAGGTTGGACCAAAAAGAAAATTTAAAACATAGAAAAACCACTTAGTTATTTTTATGGGCTTTTTTGGAGTGAGATATTACTGGGTAGGCCGATGTGGAGAAGATGGAGTTTGAAAGACAAATTTGACGGCTATAAGAAGAATAAGATGGTATCTTCTATATAATCTTTCAATTGAATCACCTGGAGTGGGGAATGACAGCTTATGCATATAATAGTGATTTTTTTGGGGGGGGGATACTTAAGAATAAGGTCAATGTCCATGTAATTGTTTGATTTTTCATAGGAAATTATTTAAAATGTAGTAATACAAGTTCTGTTTTCAGTATACTGTGCTTTTCAAGCTTGTGAAATATTTACTAGGCATTTAGGGAATCAAGTATTAGTAGTTCCTTTGTTACAGGTACTTGAGAGACTATAAAATATGTAGAGGGATAGTATTAGGCCATGTATCACAAGACATTTCTGTCTTTAATTTAAAACAAAGTTTGATATGCTGTCCAGCAAATCTCTATCTCTGATCACTGATAACCAATGCTTTGAGTTTAGAAAACCTGGCTTAATATTAAAAGAAAATGTTAAGTTTGGTGGTTGGTACTAGTAATCACAGTGCTCATGAAGCTGAGGCAAGGGGATGATGAATTACATGTCAGTTTCCAGCCTAGTTTCAGTCAGATAGCAAGCAACTACCTCAAAAAGAAAGAAGAAAAGCAGGGAGGGGAATGCTTTAGAAAAAATAGCTCTCTATGTACACCTGAAATATTCATAGCACATAAATTAGGGACACTCCAACCCCTGCCTGTGGAGCCCAAGTACTGAGAGGTGGATCTATTATTCTAGGGCTCCTATAACTGGACCAGCGAGAAGTGGGGTGATGCCAGACCCCTTAAGATGGGGTTCCTGGATCCCTTTTCCTGTGGATGGAGGCTTAGGCCTCCAATAAAGTGCATTCTAGGCTTTTTCTAACAAAAAAAAAAAAAGAAAGAAGAAAAGCAGATCTGGTGGTGTAAGGCTCTACTCGCTGGACTCAAGATGTGGAGGCAGGATGATTGGCTGTCTAAGAGCATGCAGAGCTTTGCTCTCAAATGTGCTTGAGGGGGGCAGAGGTGAAGTTTATTCTGAACTTTTTAACTCGTAAATGAACTAAGTGAAAATTTCAGAAAGCATGTTTGCTTCCTGGGAATGTTACCCATGACTATGAAACAGGCTTCATTGTAATAAACTAGGGTTCTGGGATTCCATAGTTAAAGTCCAGTCTTTTAGAAGATGTCCCTTTCCAATGTGACCCAGTATTCTGACACCTCATCAAAGTGTTTCCTTTCGAACAGACTCTTATCTGAAATGTAGGCAGCTCCATCTACTGTCTGATAGATGACTTTTGTAAATGTGTTTCACTTCTTAGTTGATTGCATATTTTAAAACACTATATGAATTTGCATATGTGGCATCAAATATTTTCAATGTCTTTATGAAGCAGTCTCACTCTCTAGTGCTGACTCACCTGTAACTGACTAGCATGTTTCCCATGTTCTATTTGCTTCAACCTCCTATTAACTTAGATTATGTCATGTACCACTGTGCAGGAATATCATTCCCTTTAACTTACATTTTTTCAAAGAAATTTACATCCTCAAGGAAGAATGCAATTTGTTTGTACTACTGTGTATTTACTTTCTTAAAAAAAAATGTAGTGATGAAAACATAGAATTTCCTATTTAGATAATATAACAACAATAAAATAACAAAAATTATTCACCAAGAAAAGTGCATTGTTTAAGGAATATGATTTACTTAATACATGAGACAGTTGAAAATTCAATTTAAAAACATGGATGGCTGATCATTACTGCACCCTGTACTAATAAATACAGTTAGAATCTTCTGAATAAATGCTGTTTAAAATATTTTACTACCTGATTATCAGCTGTTCATACTTCTAAAATTAAAGGGGGTGGTTTGCTTTAAGACATTATGTGGATTTTTAAAGTCCTTATAGAAAAATATAGAATATTTTTAACCAACCTGAAATGAACATTGGACTTCATGTTCTTGGTCAAAATCTCTACATGGCTGCATCCATGAGTTGACTCAGTGCTATAAACCTTTGAGATTCAAAATGTGAAGCACAGTGATGCCAAGATCCATAAATAGTCTGTTGCATCCCTGGGGAAGATGCTACAAGGACTGGTTGTTAAAAAGACTCCCCTGTAGGAATTAATCAAGTCATAAACAGATACTTTCTCTCTTCTTTAAGACAAGGTTTGACAGTGTATCCCCATGATGAATGGGAACTCCCTATCCTCCCACCTTTTGGGCACACACTTAGTTTCCTTTGCTGTAGTCTGAGCCTGTATTACTGAATTAAATTAAATTCAAATAAATGGTATCTAAGGGGAACAGAGATTAAATTGCATCTGTTGAAGGACCTCCCTTCTTTGCTAGGATTCCTTATTGCAAACATGGATTATTTTAAAACCTAAGAACTAGTGGTCTAGCAATAAAGTGAGAACAAGTTGTATCTCCAAAGGATGTGCCAATCATTCTACCATCTGTCTTCATGCTTTATTCCCCTTTAATTCAAAAATAGAATTGATATAGTCATTACCTCCCAGAATGGTATGAAGTGGATTTTAAAATACAACATCCATGGCCTAAGTAGATGATGGAGTATGTAACAGTGTTTGCAGCACCCACAGCTCCAGTGAGGCTAGCTAACAGGGAAAGACCCTAGAAGAGACACATTGATGACCCAGCGAAGGAGAAATGAATGAGATCTACATGAGTGGACTGGGTGAGTGGGGGGTGGCAGAGAGTGAGGAGTGGGGATGAGAACATAGGGAAATGGGAAGGTCAAGCTGGAACAGGGACAGAGTGTGAGGGCAGGGAGGGAGATACCATAATAGATGAGGACTTCATGGGAAAAGGAAGAGGCAGGGTGATGGGGAGGCTCTCAAGAATCCACAAGGATGACCCCACCTTGGACTGCTGGCAGCCGTCTAAAGGGTGCCTGGACTGGTCTACTCTGGTGACCAGTCTAGCAAATAACCTAGCTGTCATCATAGAGCCTTTGTTCAGTGACTGATGGAGGCAGATGCAGAGATCCATGGCTCAGGCACCAGGCTGAGCTCCAGGAATCCAATTGATGAGAGAGAGGAGGGATTCTACAGGCTGGGGCCATTGAGATCATGACGGGAAGATGGGCAGAAATGACTGGCCACACACACATATGGAAGCCCATGAACTGTAGACTAGTGGCTGTGGAGACCCCATGGGACTGGACTAGGTCCTCTGCATAAGGAAGATGGTTGTTTGACTTGAACTGTTTGGGAGGCACCCAGGCAGGGGGATTGGGATCTGTCCCTGGTGCATGGGCAGGCTTCTGGAATCCGGTGCCTGTGGTGTGACAACTTGCATAGCCTTAGTGCAGTGGGAAGGGGCTTGGACGTGCCTAGGCTCAGTGTGCTGTGGTCTGCTGACTCCCCATGGGAGACCATGATTTGGGAGATGTGGGATTGTGGGGTGGCTTGGGAGAGAGGGCTGGAGGTGGGAGGAGGGAGGAGGTTGGATCTGTATGTGGTATGTAGAGTGAGTAGAAAATTTCTTAATAAAGAAAAATGAAAAAAAAAAACAAAACAAAAACAGTGTTTGCAGTGCAAGTATGAAGACTCCAATACCTACATAAAAACTCGGAGAGTAATGGCTTCATTTGACTAGCAATCAGCATTGGGGGGTGAATACAGGAGATCCCAGGTGCTTACTGGCTAGTTAGCCTACTCAAATGCAAATTCACAATTCAGGGAAATCCTGAATCAAGACAATAGTGGGAAAGCTATAGAGAAGGACACTAGATACATTGTTATGGCCTCAGTATGTATGTGCGTGGGTACATACCTGCACACCCCCTTGCATGCACCAACCACCTGTACCCACCCATTCCCACTTACAACTACAGACAATATAGCAAACACATACAAACTTCCTACACATGTGTTTCATGTACAAAAGCATTCTTTTATTATTTATTTAAACTTCTATTTCAGTAGAGGTTAAACTAGACAGCTATTAAAAAAGAATCAAACAGTATTGCAAAGTGAAGTCTTGCCTTTTGAATATGACTATATCACTTTTTATTAAAAGTTCATTTTGTAACCATGGAGCATTTAGATTTGTGTGCTTTTCACATTTAATGTCTAATACAAATCTTATAAAACTTTATCCAATGAAGGCATTCTTTTCTGTGTAGATTGTCTTTTGTGTCTGTAAAAGAAAGCATCCATACATGAATATGTAATGTTTTGATGTACTGAATTATGGACACTTTGAAATTATTAACACTCTATGTATTTAAATTCTAATTCCTAGTGTCTACGAAGAGAAATGTATTTATAAATTGGAGTCTAAAAGTTAGGCGATTGGTAAAAATGGGCATATGTCTGTTTGCATATTTATTATAAACACTTGCATATTACGTGATAATATATGCTTTTTAAGATTGTGAGAAGCCAAGAAGTTAGAAATTTTGGTATGGTTACCTGCTGCTAGTGATGTTTAGATAAAGAAATAAGTACAAGACCAGATGTGGTAGCATAGGCCTTTAATCTCTTCACTCAGAAGGCAGAGGTAGGCAAATCTCTGTGAATTTAAGGCCACCCTGGTCCATGTAGGGAATCTAGGAAAGGCATAGCTACATAGATAGACACTATCTAAAAACAAAACAAACAAACAAACAAAAAGAACAATAACCAGAAAAGAAAGAAAGGAAGGAAGGAAAGAGGGAAGGAAGAAAGGAAGAAAGAAAAGAAAAAGAGAAAGAAGAAGGGAGAAAGAGAGGGAGAGAGAGAGAAAAAAGAAAGACAGACAGAGAAAGAAAGAAAGGAAGGAAGAAAGAAAGAAAGAAAGAAAGAAAAGAAAGAAAGAAAGAAAGAAAGAAAGAAAGAAAAAGAAAGAAAGAAAGAAAAAGAAAGAGAAGCACAAATGGTATATTAATTATAGTGGGTGTACACAAATAATTAGCACAGACAAGGATGCTTGTGGGATGAAAATTATGTATTTTTTCATGTTGTACAAGTTCAAAGACCTAGGTGCCCGCACGTAGGGCCTCTCAGGTTTGCTTTATTTTCAGTCTTGCATACAGCTGCCTTCTCACAATCCTCACATCCTCTTACTTGGACTGATTATGTGTTGAGTATATCTCTTGCCTGGGTTCTAACTTCTTTTTATTTTTGTAGTGTAATAATATTTTAATTAAAATAAAAACAGAGAAACTGATCAGCTGGAACTAAAGTGACCGCTGTCAAGATGGCAGAAACTCCTAAGTGCAAGTCCAGGCCCTCAGAAGGAGCCGGCAGCGGGAATCAACACTCCGGGCTCACCAGTGAGTCTTGTGGAGCGCTGAAAAGACACTTCAAGGTGGAGACACCTTTCAAGGAGGAGCCAGAACAAAGCATGGAGCTTTGCCGGGCCCTGGCTGTCAAACTCAATCTAGAAGGAGACATTAAGAGAGAACCCATGGTGAAGGACCCCAAGAGAGGAAAGAATAAGATGAAGCTCAAGCAGTTGTCAAAGAAACACAGAGAGCAGCTGAGGCACAGTGTGTGCAAGTTACATGACAGTGCGCTAGCACCAGGGAGCCTTGGGTGTAAGTGGAGCCTTTATTCCAAGTGGTGCCTTTTTTCCAAGGGGGGAGTTGCGCACAGATTGAAAATGGGGGGCTCACTATTCGCTGGGTCTCTCATCAGCCTTGAGTTCTACCAGTACAAAAATTTGAACGAGGGCCACCATAGGGAGAACCCCAAGGAGTCCTCTCAAAAAGCCATCCCCAGGCTCCCTGAAACTTTGAAAGCTTTGGAGAAGCTCAAACTCTCTTCTGGGTATCTCTGAGACTGTGTAATGGTCTGGCTGGGGATGACAACCTCATTAATTCATCTACCTCTACCACAGCCATTTTGGGGGGTTCTTACTATATATTGTGGATGTTTTGTCTCTGGCCTGGGACTTGTAGCTTTTATCTCCCAGTTGCTGGGCTTTGAAGTGTTGTGATTTGGTGGGTTTTTTCCCCCTCATGCGATTTTTTTTTCATTTAACATTCATTTTTTCTTCCTTCTTTTTTTTATTATTAAGAAATTTTCTATTCACGTTTATCTCCTTTTGTTTTTGCCCCTTTAAAATAGTTTCACACATCACCTTTTCCTACCAGTGGCTCTTTTTGTTAAATGTTATTCAGCTTGCTTGTTGGGGGAGGGGTGTTGGGCTTTGTCTCTGTATGGTAGATTGATAATAAAGCTTTATAGAAATTAAAATAAATAAATAAAAATAAAAACAAATGAAATGGAGTTGGACTTTTACTGAGTAAAGTAATACTCTAACAATTTTCTTTTTAATTCACATTTAAATTGCATTCCCTAATAAAAATAGATGCGAATATTTTCACTGTTGTTGCTGCTGTTGTTTCTAAGTGAAAAGATCTAGACTTGTGTGGGAACAGATTTATGGAAAGCACAATGCACATTTTGTCAAACAATTGCCTTTGAAGCACTAACATTGCCATTCTTTGTGAACACCTAGCTATAGGTGATTTTTCTCAACAGAAGTATATTGAAGCTGAATAAATAGGAGGCATTTGCATCTAGAGTAAAAGCGTAAAAATCCAAAGCAAAGACAGCAAGATTATTAAATGTCTGAAAGGCATCTCTTTTTCAAATTAATTTTTTTAGTTATTTCCCCCACTTTTATTAAAGCTATATTCTTTCCTTATACAATATGTCCTTATTACAGTTTTCTGTCCCTTGTTCTCCCCATCCCAGTTTCCTGCCCCCTCCCCTCCCATCCATATCTATTCCTTTTCTGTCTCTCATAAAAGAACAGGCTTCTAAGAGATAACAACTAAATATAACAAAATAAAATATATAATAAGAAAAAACAAAAACCATCACATGGAAGTTGGACAAGGCAAACCGCAGAAGGAAAAGAGCCCCAAGAGTATCACAAAAATCAGAGATGCACTCATTCACGTATGCAGGAGCTCCAAGAAAATACTATGCTGCAAGGTATAATATATAACACAAAGGATCTGGTGCAGCTCTTCCTCAGCCCTGCTGTTGCTGCTTCAGTCTCTCTGAGTTCATAATAGCTTTGCTCAGTTGATTCAGAAGGCCTTATTCTGCTGGTGTTCTCCATCCCTTCTGGCTCTTACACTTTCTCTGTTCTTTCTTCTGCTTGGGTCCCTGAATTGTGAGAGTTGTTGCTTCTTATTTTAAGAACACATAGCATAACACAATGAACCCATTTTAATTTAATTGTTTTTCAAAAGTTCAATTACCATATGCATTTACATTCTGATATATTAAGGATTAAGATATAAATATGTAAATTTGGAAAATTTAAGATAAAACACAAATTCATGCATCAAAAAGTATCAAAAATAAATACAAAGGAGGGCATTAATGAACCAATTATGATAGCAAAATGAAAAAAAACCATGCTAATTATTCTGAATCTCACACTTTAAGCCCAATTTAAAAAAATTGGTGGCATCTTTAGGTAGAAACTTGATTCTGGAAAAGCTATTATAGAAAAGCAATACAGGTGTTAAAATGTATAAATAAAAATTATAGTAAGAACATTATTTAGAAAAATGAAATACTGGAAGATAAAATAATGCTGAAATTTTACTGAATAAACTATACTCATGCATCTTATCATTTTTTTTTTTTACTTTTTCTTTAGTTTTGAAATTGTAATGCAATTACATATTTTTCCCTTTCCCTTTCTACTGTCCTAGCTCTCCCATATAATCCTCCTTCTCTTTCAAATTCAGGTTTGCTTTTTCCCTTAGTTATTATTGAAAGTATATATGTATATATGTATATTGCTAAATATAACCTGCTCAGTCTGTATAATTTTATTTGTATGTATGTTTTCAGGGCTAACCATTTGCTATTGGATAACCAATTATGGTGCTCTTCCCTGGAGAAGAATGTTTCTCCAACTCTCAGCATTCCTTAGTTGCCTGTAGTTCTTTGTGTAGGATTGAGGCCTCTTGGGCTTTCCCTCTTCCATTTGGCATGTCTTTTGTTGTTTTCCTTATTAATATTAGATAGTCATGTTCATGAGACTTTATAGGCACACTGTGGGACATTACTAGGAGACACAATCTCATACCAAACTTCTTGATCCTCTGGCTTTTACAATTTCCTCACCCTTCTTCCAAAACATTTTCTGAATCTTAGGTGCAGGAGTGTAGATATATTCACTGAGTGGTAACTACAACATTGTTTTGTAATTGTTTGTGGTTTTCTCTAAAAATATTACTCTGTTGCAAAGAGTGGTTTCCTTGAAGATGGATGGGGATTGTACTTATCTGCGTGTATAAGGAAAAATACTTAGATTGTTGTTAGAGATTATGCAGGTTTAGTAAAGTGGTACTTTTCCAATATCCACAACTTTACTATCCCTGAGTAGCTAGCTTGGTTTCCAGTACCAGGCATAGTTTCCCTACAGCTGAATAGATGAGTCAATTAGAGAGTTGTTTGTTTTCACCAATGTATGCTTACCACTACTCTGGTAGGGCTATCATGCCATGCTAGTTGCTGTTGTGGTTCATACTCATCATGGTTACATGGAACTGTTTCTTGCTTCTCTCCTTTGGAAGCTTGTCTGGCTGGTGCCTTCTAGTACCCTGAAAGCTAATCCTTAGTGAGGACTCACTCAGGTTAATTCAAGCTAAGGAACTTCTGGGCCTTATTTCTGTAGTGCATGATGTCTTCAGCAATAGGGACACACCTTCCTGCTCTCAGGAGCATCCAAGAACAATATCAATATGGAAAGTCCTACCAACAACTCAAAAGAGGGCTTCTTGTGTCTCATAATGGTGTTTTTGTTACATGATCTTTGTCTCTTTGAGGGAACATTGTCAGTTCATATGAAAAACTTTTATTTAATCTACACCTGCATATTTATATATGTAATTACTTGTATTATAGTTATTTTAGACAGTCAATAATGTTATTCCTTATAATCTTTTTAGACTTCCTCTCTCCTTTAATTTTTTTTGGAGTAAGTTATAAACATATACCTTTTTTTAACTTTTGCTATAGAAAACATGTATCATATATTACAAGGGCCTACAAATCAACACAAATCAATGTCAGACACTTCTTGAATACTCATAGCCATTATCACAGCTTGGATAAGACTTGTGCAGGCCCAAAACAAACCAATCCTAGCACGAAAAAGGGAGTTGGGCACCAAGTTCCACCTCTAACAGAGGAGCTATTGGAAATCATCAGCTTTAGGTAGAGGAAGGGTCAATTTTCTCAAAAAGTGGAGCCTCTAATAAGTCAACAATAATCCAGTGGGAAGCCACATATCTAGGAATATTTAGACAGCACAAACCAGCCTTGAAGTGAGAACAAAAAAGATAAAAAGTTTGTTGGAAAAGGAAGGTGGGTAGATATGGGAAGAATTAAGGGGAGAGGATATGTACAAAATTATCAAAGAACTAATGGAAATATTTATAAAATTAGAAAACATATATAAATGGACTAGTGTGCATGGATGACATTTGAAAAACATTTCACAAGAAACGGAATATTGCATCACCCTAAAATGACGCCCTGTATTTCTTCATAATAAAATCTGTCATGCCATAATCCAGGTAATAACAGATTAATTTAATCGTTTTACAGATTAATCTAAATATAGCACGGTGCTTATATAATGATATTTGTGTTCATCTATGTGGTTGAATGTGGAGATCATTCATTTTGTGTTATTTCTGAGTAGTAATTCATTTTATGAATATATTTTATTTTATATTTTAAATACTATTTTGAGTATACCTATTTGTTTTATTCTGGACCTAGTGAAACAGATGCATATAAATACAAAGATATGGGCATATTAGGCATTATTTAGTTGTTCAAATTTCTTAGGTAATACATAGATCCCCTATATATACATGCATTTTGGAATATCTATGTTTTGCCATTCTTGTGTCTGATTTAAAATGTCAGCTCTTGTGTATTGAAGTTTTAGCATATTTATGAGTCCTTCCATTTTACTCTTAGTTAAGACTGTTTTAAATAGTGTGAATCTTTTATGCCTGGGTTCTGATCCTGAGACAGGAAAGGGACTCCAGTGTGAAGAAATGAACTGTCTGACCACCAGATGAGTTTCACACAAGTGGCTGGCCCGGAATAGCTCCAGCCATCTTTATTTATACATTAAAAACAAACATGCTTTTCCATACTAACAAACAAATTTTTCCTATCCTCCAACATTAACCTCTGGCAAAAACAAGTATGTCAAATATAATTTTTCCCAACTTTTATAAATCAAAACAACTTTAAATAAAAAGTAACACATCATTTTGCTGTCTTGGCCAAATATGGAGCCAGGTACAGCCTGTCTTTACAAAACTAAAAGGTAATTGATATAGGCACACATTTTCAAGAACAACAGTCTCTTTCAAATCATATTTACCGAAATATGGGTTATTTGCCTCTGATCCTGTCAGCGCCGAATCAGAACAACTCTTGGAGTATGAAGTGGCAACTGGCATCCTCAGGCAAGAAACCTGAGAAGCAGCAGATCCCAAAGAATTTTAGGGGAAGATACTTGAGGGAAAAAGGGGGTTTGCAAGAATGGTCACATCTGTCCAATGCATGATAAACAAAGTGACACTAAAACCACTGAGAGAATCATCAATATTATGAGAGAGAAGTGAGCTTTCAGGCTGTATGGTCACAGCAGGATTCTCTGTTGTCTCAAAGTCCACTGGTCCTTGAAGAATGAAACTGTCCCTCATCTGGAAATCCATTGGACAAACACTCATATACTGATTGGAGGCCAACATTTTAATCTAGAGGAGCATCATAAACCACACATGAAACATTTTGATTTTATTCCTTGTGGACACTTGTGGTAGTAGATTTTTTTAAATTATTAAAACAGATTTATATAGGAAAACAGACCTTTGAAACTGCACTTTGATTTCAAACATGTTTTATTGAATTCAGGGATGAATCAGGTCTATACTTAGGATAGTCTTAATAGAATTTTCTTTGCCTAACTGTCATTAGCAGCTTAATCACTAGATGCCTCCCCATTCCCTGCAGAAAATTGGATATCTTTGAGAAAAATGCATCAAGGAAGAGAATGTATTAGTATATGATTAAAGAAACTGTGAGATAAGAGCTGAGGCTATCCTAATTGTTTGGAAACATGAAAGAATCAGTGTTTCAGAGTCTATGCCATTTTATATAATCTTTCCAATGGGACCAAGACACTTAGGGTGGTTACACAATTACTTCTGAAGTAACAGTTATCTTCCCTAAATAATCACTATTATATATTTTTAAAGCATGTTCATAATGTAGTAGTTCATGGCCAGATGACCATAATTCATTTTCAGTCTTAAATCATTGCATCATGAAACTATAAACCCAAACTTACATAATGAGAACTCTCCATGGTGTCTAATAAAAAAAAATCTTTCTGTATGTACAATTCATCCTTAATATATAAAATATTATAAGTTGAATGAAACTTCATTATGATTTCTATTCCTTTGTTTGACCCTTAGCTTAGATTTTTTATTTCGTGTTATAATTTATGAATTTAAAAATATATACAATATAAGATTACCTATATCACATTATGGATATCATGATAAACAAAAATTAACACTTTTTGAAAACATCTTATTAGCTAATTCTCAGCACTAATTTGTGAGATATAAGAGCAAAGAGAGCAGATTCTCCAGTGAAATAATAGAAATAGAGCCAACAGCATGGCTCCATTCGGAAAATTCATCATGTAATATAATATGGATTAAAAATGATTTTTAGTTTTAATATCATTTTTTCTTATTTACTGTTTAGCTGGCATCTTCTTTGTGGCATAATCTTATTTAACTTTAATATTCAATGACTACTGTAAAACATATATTACTAAGTCTATACTTTGCATTGATTAATTTCAATTAGGAATTATTTTTACTTTTTCAAGACCAAGCTGAAACAACAAAAACTTAATTTTTCCATATTTATAAACTATAATTTCCAATGTGATCTTTGAATAGCATTTGAAGATGTTTTTAGTACTATGTGCTTTATTCTTTTGAGTTGCAAAAGAAACAGGAGTTTGTGTAGAGGGAATTGGTTATGAAGAGACTTAAGCTTACTGTTTATTTCTATTATTTGATGATCTCTTGTGTCTTGTGGTCTGACAAAATATGAAATCTATGTGACTGAATTTTAAGGTATTAAGTGGGGATTCTGAATCCATGAGTAAAAGTTCTCTTAAGGGCCTCTTTTACTTCTTTGTTTCTGAGACTATAGATCAATGGATTGAGCATAGGAATGACTAGCGTGTAAAACACAGAGGCCATTTTATCAACATCAAAAGTATGGCTGGATTTGGGTTGCAGGTAAATAAACAGCAGGGTTCCATAGAATACAACTACTACTGTCAGATGAGAGCTGCATGTGGAGAAGGCTTTGGACCTCCCCTCCTTGGAGTTCATCCTGAGAATTGCCACAAAAATGAACACGTAAGATATGAGAACAATCAAGAGGGAGGAGAGTAAATTACAGCCTGAGAAAATTAAGATGATCAGTTCTAATTCATGTGTGTCAGAACAGAGCAGAGATATCAGAGGGACACAGTCACAGTAAAAATAACTGATGACGTTAGAGCCACAGAAGGACAGTGTAAATAACTTAATTGTGAGAAGTAGTGACACAAAGATGCTGTAGAGATAGGGTACCAGTACCAGCGCCCAGCGCACTTTCCCTGCCATGATGATCACGTAGAGAAGAGGTTTGCAGATGGCTACATAGCGATCATAGGCCATGGCTGAGAGGATAAATAGTTCAGTGATGATGAAAATCTCAAAGAATGTCAGCTGAACAGCACACCCCATGTAAGAAATAGTATTTTGCTGCATAACAAAGTTTACCATCATTTTTGGACCAATAACTGTGGAGTAACCAAGATCAGTGATTGATAAATGTCTCAGGAAAAAGTACATAGGGGTATGTAGTTTAGAGTCCAAGTGAGTCAGAATAACCATGCCCAGATTGCCCATCAGTGTGACCAAGTATATGATTAAAAATATTCCAAAGAGTGGTGCTTTGAGGCCGGGACTGGTAGTGAGTCCCAAGAGAATAAACTCAGTAACCTGGATCTTTGCAGTGTGGTTGAGTTTCTCCATTGGGCTTAATAGCGGCAACCTGTGTAGGAAGCAAGTTTAATGTAAGTTATTTTTGCAATGATGTATGTCAGAGAAATTATAGCATGGCATATAAGATATGGTTTCTTCACTTGAAGTCTCTGCTTCATCTCTGAAGTATAGAAGACAACAAGTATATTCCCCACAACTATGATACAGTGAGCTTTAAAAAGGCAGAATATGAGAAGTATTAGAATGGTCTTGATTTTGTTTCCTTGTTTTGGTGTCTGTTCTGAGACTGGGTCTTGCTATGCAGCCCAGGGCGACCTGAAGTTTGGTTTCATACTGTCTCTGCATTAATGGAGTCTTCTGCAGCTCTGTCTGGCTTCAAATTCATAGCATAGCTGAAGATGGCCTAGAGCTTCTGATCCTGCTGCTTCTACCCTCTGAGAGCTTGGATTACAGGTCTGTGCCATCACACCCAGCAATAAAGTAGTCATTTTGATAAAAGAATTAATTGCTACTTCATTTGTTGCCAAGTTTTTTTGAATTATGCAAAGACTTTTCTTATTTTATTTCTTCATTTAAAATTTTCAAGTTTTAAAGCACATACAGGCACTCACACATAAGAACACACATATGTGTGTTGTTGTTGTTGTTGTTGTGTGTGTGTGTGTGTGTGTGTTAGAGAGAGAGAGAGAGAGAGAGAGAGAGAGAGAGAGAGAGAGAGAGAGAGAGAGAGAGAGAGAGAGAGAGAGAGAGACTTGGAAATTTTCCTTTGTTTCTTATCAAGTAAAGCAGATGCTTAAAGAAGTAATAAGAACTACTTACACACTACATTTTACACACATTTACATACATCTTTGACTAAGGATGAATGTTTCAGTACATCTCAGCTTGTTTACTAATGTTCAAAACATAATTCTAGAGACTCTTCAGAATCTAACACCTCAGTCTGATTTCCTGCCACTCGTTTGTTCTTTGTGATGAATCACTATTTCTAATGATCTCAGAACCGTACATCTCTCTTTTGTGAAAACAAGGTCCTGATTGAATATCCTGAATGCTGTTAAATTGTGACAAATTGTGGAAAGAGGTCCAGTGGAAAGAATATTGATGCCAAGAGAAAGAGGGAAAATGCTGTGTGCTGAATATACTTCTAAGCTCTTTACCAACCTGAACTCATGTGATATTCACAGTACACTAGGAAGTATCATGTCTTCTCTACTGCTATAGGATGCAAATAAACTGAGGCTCAGAGGGCTGTAATACTTAATAAAAGTCCACTCAAATATAAGTGGTAAAATCAAGATTCAAATACTTCATCTAATATATGAATATAGTCTCATAAACACTACATTCTGCCTCTCCTGGAAAGGCTTCCCAAGTAAACATGAGATATACAGAGATGATACCAGATGGGTAATAATAGAAAAAAGATTCTGGTTAAAACAGATGACTGAGTAGCAAGACAGTAGGTTTTAAGTGAGCATTGTGAATAATGAACACAGACTACTAGTGACTGCAGAAAAGGTCTGTCCTAGTTATTAATACTATTAATATTTATGTTTTGGGTAGTAGTTGAGTTTAAGTATGTTTCTTAAAAACTATCAAAGCCTACTGTTCCTTCTTACCTGTGTGGAGACCCTGCTTAGGAATCCAACTGCTTTGATCTTAGTTTGTAACTGAATGGATTTAATGTATTTTCCTTTATATAACCTTTCATTGCTAGTCTCAGGAGACTCACTGTACTGAAGTTCAAATGCAAATGGGTAAATAAATTGTACATGATTTCCTGGGGGATTTAGAGTGTCTTGTACATCTATTAATTGTTCTTTGAATATATTATTAGGAAAAGTAAAATACTTCATGCCTTAGTTTAATAGAATATATAAACTATGCAATATCATTAAACATTAAAAAATCACAAATAGAATTTTATCAGCATCTTAGACACCTAGCATGATAGAATTAGCACTACCCTTTCACAATCTACAAATAAAAGGTACAATACATTCATATATTATAGATACATAAATATGACAAGATATGGAAACATATCTTTGGAAACATATCTTGTGAGATATATTGTTTCTAATAAGTAACCTATAGTGAATAATAGTGAATCATAACATAGGTTTATAAAATATTTAATATGTGATTACCAGAAAAACTGGCTTGGATGGACCTCCATGTATTTTCACACATATGCCTTTTATTGAATTTATTTTAGCTTTGTTGGTCCATTGAATTATATTTCTTTTAAAAAATACATTGGAAAAAAGAAAACTCTAGCCAACATTTCTTTTCACATTTTCCTATCTGATATGATATCTTCTTTTCACTAGGATGGATCTATAAATTAAGCCCGTGTTAGGGAGATTGCTTTGTTCTTCAGATTACTAAGAATATTTCCATGGTTTTAACTACTGAATTTCACCAAATTTTTAATGAAGAAGTCACATTAATTTTCATCTATTTTTCAAAATGGAAATGGAGGACATTCTTTCAGCATTAGCATAACTGTCAACGTTACTTTTATAATGCAATCAGTCAGGGATATAACAATGATAACACATCTATAGACTAATATCCCTTTAACACAGATATAAAACTTGACAACAAAATTCTAATAAGGCCTGGGAAACAGCTCAGTGGGTGAAAGTGATTGCTGTGCAAGTGCAGCAACCTGAATTTAATGTCAAGAAACCATGTTAAAATAAGCACTGCTCTGAATTAAATTTCCAGAACCCACACAAAGTCAGAGGCTGAGATTCTGTAATGTCTATGCTGCTTCTGAAATGCAGAGAAAAACACCCAGACATTCCCAGGCTAGCTAACTTGGCATATGCAGCAGCAACCATCAAAGAGACCCTTTCTCAAATAAAATGGAAGGCAAGGAGAGACACAGAGGTTGTCTTGTGAATTCCCATATACTTTGTGATAATCACATGCATACTATATTTTATTTATGCCTGCATTTATGCAGACTCTCTCTCTCTCTCTCTCTCTCTCTCTCTCTCTCTCTCTCTCTCTCTCTCTCTCTCTCTCTCACTCTCACACACACACACACACACATACAATGCTAACAAATAAATCCAAAATGTTATCCATTACTTGAAAATTTTTTATTAATATATACCAAGTATGTAGTGTGACATTTCAATTAATGGTCATCAAATCCACAGACTTTTTATTCAAAAAAATGTTAAATTTAATATTATACATAGTGTAGAATCATGGGAAGTAATTTGTAATTTGGAAAGTCATTGTTTGGCATTTTATTTTTTTTGTTTCATTTTACTGATGAAAAAGAAACTTTTGTATTGGGCTTAATTCACTTTGAATTGCAATAATAAATTACGTTGCAAACATTACTGATTAGTTTCTCAGTGTCTGCTATTGAAGATAAGAACAACTCACTTGATTTTTAACAGTACATATCATACATATAGTCATAACAGATTCTGTTATATTTCATTTTGTATTAGTCAACAATTTCAAAACTTAATAATCTTTTGTTATAAATGCAATTTTGCAGTTAAGGCTAATTAGACAGTGATTTTGATCAAGCATGGAATATTCTCATGATCTGATAATCCAGTCCTCAAGAAGTGAAAGAATGTTTTATAGCAAATAGACACCAGAATTGTGACAGTATTGGCCAATAGGTAGGGTGTTTTTATTTTCTTATATTTGAAGAGAGATGTCTATCACATTTCACATTTATATTAGTTGATCTTTTTTTGTTCCAGCAAATAATTTTAATGAATAGAACGTAAGAAAAGATTAAGTGACTCAAGTGGAGTCAATCAACTGAAAACACAACAGTTTAAATTGAAATTCAGTATGTATGTGGCAATTCTGAATTTGATTTCTGTTCTTAAGGCAGTTGATTCATGAAGAAAATGACTGTTTTTGCTTTATAAGGTTTGGAAGAAATGGGTATATTGGATAATGTTGGACACTGGTTTATATTTGGTATTCCCAGATGACTGGCAAAGCAGCTATATTTTCCAGTATTACATTATTAAGCACTTTGATATTACATATAAAATATACTTTCAAGGAATTGACAGGTTGAAAAGAAGGCAGATCAGCCAAAGATCCTAAGACTCAAAAAAAAAGTCAATGATTCTCTTTTATTGTGTATATTTCCTGTTTCTTGAAGTGAAATAAGCCAGAAAACTGATGACTACTGTAACAGAATAAAACAGTGAAAATGAGTCTATGCAAAACCAGATCTCAACATACAGAAAAGAGCTGCTTAGCAGTGATGGAAAGCAGTTCTTCCATAACAAAGACCATAGAAAAAACTTTGGATCATTCCTAACCACAAGGACCACAGAGAACAGGTAAGTCCATGAGCTTGAATTTTGTGTTGTAAGATATCAAAACCAACCTAAGTTGGAATGGTAACTACTCACTAAGTACTGAGTCATCGACCATGTACACATTTCATGTATTATAGCATGTGCCATTTGGTGTTTTAGAGAATAATATGCAAAGTGTTTTATTCCTTATTAACAAGGTCTTTGGAGACACCAGGCTGATTATGAGGTAAATAGTTTTCTAAGATAATATGGTACAGAGGTGGGTTCAACATCTCTGTAAGTACTCGACTTTTGTTTTCTCTATGTGTGCCACTTGCAGATCCCCAAAATTAAACTTCAGGTAGTTCTTTTTCCTAACTGCTACCATCTTTCTACATCAGCACCCTGGATCACTTCCCTTGTGCTTTACTAAATTGACATCACCCCCATTCCTTACTTCCCAAGTGGCTCCTTTCTTCAATTAAGAAAATATGTGCAGTTGGAATTTGGCCACTGGGAATATTAAAATTATGAATAATACAATGTTTTAAATCACAAAATATATCTTATTGTGACATGCAAACATTGTGTATGTTTCATGGAAGTGCTTTTTCTCATCTTATTCTGCTTATTCTAGAATAGCAGCATGATGCTAATCAGTCTTAATTTGCCTGTCACACCAATTGGAAATGTTTTTATTATGTATGGACTTCCTTGTACAACACATGGGGGTTCAATAAAGAAATATTAATTTAAAAAAAGTCTAAATATGGAAACAGATGACTGTCCATTCTTTCAGCTCCATAGTTTTACAATATCAGGAACCATTATGCTTTCATTTTGCTGTGATTATTTTGTTCTTGAATTTATTTTAAAATCATAAAATGAACTTGTTCTTTGACAATTTCATACATTTATAAAATCTACGATCCCTGGCCCTCTTTAATCTCCCTCCCACTCCTATTACCATCTCTTTCTACAAGTCCCTTTCATATATCCATTTGTATTTTCTTATTTATTAAATACTTTTTTAAAAAAAAAAGAGGTTTTAAATTAAGAATTTTTAAGATTGTAATTGCATCACTTACCTCTTTCTTTGCTTACTCAAAGTCTTTGATTGCTGTCTTTCAATTTCATTGTGTCTTATTCCCTTAATTGTTACATTCATACATGTGTGTGTGCTTGTGTGTGTACTCCGAAATACATAAATAGAAACTTCTCAGTCTGTATGATATTCCATGTACGTATTAAAACATTATCTACATCCTTTCAAGGCTGACCATATCAAAAGCTACACCCAAACATCTTACCAACATGGCTGCCTAAACATTTCCTGAGCAAGAATGACAATAATAGATAACTAACATGGAAGAGGGAAGCTCACAAGGCCTAAACTCCACACAAATGCTGGAAACAAGAGAAATGATCTTTTCTAGAGAAAAGGACACTATTTTTTAAAATCAAGGTCTGCTGAGTTTTAATCAGGGTCATGGATGTGATCATGGGTTTAAAAGCATTGATTGACAGCTAGTAGATTATTCAAAGGGTACACAAATGAAGAGAGGATGTAAGAGCCAGAAGAAAAGAAAAAGGGCTGTGAAATTCAGTCTTAAGGGCCAATAAAGTTGTGACATTACAGCAACTGTGACTACTTGCAAGGGGCCTACACAGAACTGGGCCTGACAACAGTAGATCATTAGTTTGGGAGCTCATGAGTTCCTAAACCTCTCTACAGAACTATTGGAAACAGATGATTTTTTAAAGGCAGTGCTCCCTATGTAGATCAGGCTTACTAAGAATTCATATGTCACCCACATTGGTCTTTAGAATGTGGCAACTATACCCTGCAGAATCTGGTGAATGCTGTGAATGCTGTGACACTAGGTATGAGCTAGCTTTCCCAGAAAAGTGTCATTGTGAATCTCACTGTTAATTTTCTGGGTGGCTTAAATTCATATAAAACTACTCAAGTCCAAGCCTTAAAATTTTATGAAGAAAGCTTACTCTCTTATTGAGCTTTTTCTGTGTGCAGGAAATTTATCTCTTATTTTCTTCTTGTGAATTATGTATTCAACTAAATCATTAGCCACAGCTTTTATAAAAAAATCTTTTCATTCTTCCTTTGTACAAAGTGGCTAATCCTGAAAATACAGAAATCAGAAATCAAAAAATTCTACCGTTTTTCTTCTCTTTTCTTCTTCTTCTGTTTCTTCTTCTTCTTCTTCTTCTTCTTCTGTTTCTTCTTCTTCTTCTTCTTCTTCTTCTTCTTCTTCTTCTTCTTCTTCTTCTTCTTCTTCTTCTTCTTCTTCTTCTTCTTCTTCTTCTTCTTCTTCTTCTTCTTCTTCTTCTCTTCCTCCTCCTCTTCCTTTACCTCCTCCTCCTCTTCTTCCTCTTCTCTTCCTCCTTCTTCTTTCTTCTTCTTTTTCCCCTCCTCCTCCTCGGTACATTTTAAACTACTTAATACTAATTTCTGCTAACATTTTTCTAGGTTCATCTGCTATATGCTACTCAATAATGTTACCTGGAAGTCCTAGGTAGTTTGACTACCTTAAAGACAATATTTAATTGCACCAATTCAACTGTATGGTGTGATGCACTTTGAGTATTTTTCATTTTTTGCAATAAAATGACTCTCAAATATTTTGCATGTTTTCAGTGCAATGACTCTTTAAACTTTCATTGAATGTATATAGAATTTTAAAATAATTATTTTTATGTGTATGTGTGTGTGATTACATGAGTTTCTGTGCACTAGATGTATTCAGCTTCTCATAGTGGACAGAAGCCCTGGAATTGCAGTTACAGACAGCCATGATTCTTCAGTGTAAGTGCTGGAAACTGAACTCAGGTCCTATGCACAAGCAGTAAGTGCTCTTAGCTGCCGTGCTGTGTTTTCAGATCCTAAAATTATTTCTAATGAAGGCAAATGAAGAAACAATGCTCAGACGGTTTTAAAAGAAATCATACCTGGTGTGAGAGCTAAGGTATTTAATCAGAGTACTTGAAAGGTGAAAGTAGGAAAAGTGCTACCCATCTATACCAATTTGCATTACATATTGAGTTTTATGCTTATCTGAGTTATAGCATGGAGTATTGCCTCAGAAATAGTTTTTAAGGTCACTGAAATGATGAATTATCAAATTTTCCAGGCCCTATATTACCCCTTTTATTATTTCTGCTATCGCTGTTGTTCTTAAGTCATTACACAGTTTTGAATTAATTTATTGGGTCACTTCTTCTGAGCTTGAAGAACTAACATAACTTGATATTTCTAAAAAAAAACTTGGTAGCAAGTTCTCAAAAATAACACAATTTTTTATGCAAAAAAGTAGCCATACTTCCACTGGATAATGTGGAGAATGGCACTGAACATGGATGGGTAAAACACAAGCAAATCCTTATATACCAGACTCACTGTAACTTTGATGGTCTAATACCATTGAAGAGTACTTGTATAGACTAAAGGAAAAATAAACAAAATATATACTATCATTTGACTTGCTTCTCATGAAATGAACAATACATTGATATGATCAACCAATGAGAATTGATGAAAATGTATTTCCATATTGGCTAATAATGAGGCAATACCATACTGAAAAGATACAAAAATACTTCAATGCAGTATTCATACAGAAATATATAAATATGTATTCTTTGCCTAGGGGTTATCATATCTCTGTAGATAATTTTAAAAATCTGTAATACTGGGCAGACAGTTAATAAGCAAGGACAGCAACAGGAATACAAGTATACCCCTCAGCACATTCATGAAGGGCTTAAGAGTACTAATCATAAATGACAGGTCAATGACTGTCAAGAAAATTGATTAAGTAAGACAAGATCATGGTACAGTAGGGATATTTACATTACTGAGTTATAGGTAGCAGAATTATATGTTTAAATGAAAGTATTGACAAAGAATGAATGTAATAACAGTGTTTGGGATAGTCATTTTTTGGCAAAGTAATGAGAATTCTATTTCATGTAAACAATATGTGGTATAAATGAATAACACTATATTGAAAAATAAAGGTTAACTCTGAGAGAAAGCAATTACTAGACAAAATGAACATGCCAGGGACAGATACTTTGGGCTCTCTCCCGGGAAGTGATAAACATACAAGAAACTTAGCCATTTTCTTTTTGAAATTCTCATTATTTCTGATGTTGCCTCTTCATGTCACTCTCCTTATTGCTCGTGTGTGTGTGTGTGTGTGTGTGTGTGTGTGTGTGTGTGTGTGTGTGTGTGTGGTTAGGTGAGTGGTGTCTAGAGTGTATTCTCTCTATTTTTGTATAAAATAAACTTATTGCCAAAAAGATTTATTTACTTTTTTCAAATTTTGTTTTTATTATTAATCTATTCATTGTAACACTAATTCTGAAAGGTCTTTTAATTAAAAAAAAATCCTGATGCCAGATATTGGGGAAAATGCTGAAAGATCATAGAGACAAAGGAACAAGTCACACATAGCCACCATCCCTTACCTCATCAACTCCTCAGCCTGAAAAAGCCTCAGCTGAGAGGTCTCTAGTTGAAAGGGACACTTCTGCTGAAAAGTCTTTAGTTCCTGTCTCCTCCCACCTTACATATCTTTCTCTGCCCAGTTATCACTTCCTGGGATTAAAGGCTTGTGTACTTCTCAGTACTGGAATTAAAGGTGTGTGCCACCACTGCCTGGCTCTGTTTTCTCTCCTAGACTAAGTCAATCTCATGTAGTTCAGGGTGGTTTTGAACTCACAGAGATCCAGATGGATCTCTGCCTCCAAGTGCTAGGATTAAAGGAGTGTGCCACAACTGTCTGGCCTCTATGTTTAATCTAGTGGCTTGTTCTGTTCTCTGATGTTCAGGCAAAGTTTATTAAGGCATACAAATATATCACTACAATTCATAATAGTTAAAGTAATATAAAAATAATGCATTGTACAAATTCATATTGAAACAATTATGTTTTTAATGTTTTCTGAATATATTTAATTGGGAAGATTTATATTTTAGGAAAACCTAAAGAAAATAATTTGCACAAATTACTCAACGTTCTTTGCAGGGCATATTTTACATCTTTGTTCCTCAAGCTATAGATCAAAGGATTCAACATAGGGATAACCAGGGTATAGAATATGGATGCCACCTTATCAGTGTCAAAGGAGTGGCTGGAATTGGGCTGCACATACATGAATATCAAAGTCCCATAGAAGACAATGACCACTGTCAGGTGGGACCCACAGGTGGAGAAGGCCTTCCGCCTGCCCTCAGCAGAGTTCATCCTCAGAATAGCTATGAGGATGAGCAGGTAAGAAACAAGGACAATCACAAGAGAGGAAATCAAATCAAAGGCTGCTAAAATTAGAATTATCAGTTCAACTTCATGTGTATCTGAGCACAGCAGAGATAACAAGGGAAGACTGTCACAATAGAAATGTCTGATGACATTGTAAACAGAACGACAAAGTGAAAATCTTAATTGTGACCAGAAGAGAAACAAATGTGCAATAGAGATAAGGAATCGCCACTAGTACCCAACATACCCTTTGTGACATGATGACAGTATAAAGCAGAGGCTTACAGATGGCCACATAGCGGTCATAGGACATTGCAGACAGAATAAAAAGCTCATTAACAATGAACACAAGAAAGAAAGCAAGCTGTGTAGCACAAAGGTTAAATGATATTGTATTTTTGTCCACAACAAAATTCACTAACATTTTGGGTCCCACAGATGTAGAATAACCAAGATCTGTGATAGCCAGATGTTTGAGAAAGAAGTACATGGGTGTTTGCAGCCTGGCGTCCACTGTGGTGAGGATGATCATGCCCAAGTTGCCCATCAGTGAGATCAGATAGATAATGAGGAAGAGTCCAAACAATGGGGCCTGAAGCTCAGTGTGGTCTGTGACGCCCATCAGAATGAACTCTGTCACCACTGTAAGGTTGTCTTTCCCCATCCTGGCTTATCAGAAAACCTGTTCAAAGTAGAGACACCAGCATCAACAATAGCTATCCTGTACTATCAACTGGCAGATACTTAGTATACAACATCAGTATAATTAGCATATATTCACATTTTAAAAATTTGTGACATGTGAGTATAAACTCACTGTTCTTAAATGACAATAAGTGTCATAGAGTTAGACATGCAAAAATTGACTGCTTTATTTGAGTTTGATTTCATTCACCAAATGTTTTTTACATTGCATATACATTTCTTATTTGTAATTTGAAGATAAGCTTCTTTTGCTACTATCGAATTGAGGACAATTAAGTTTAAATACATCTCATATATCAAATATCCTTTTCTCAATAATAGCACATAAGAATATTTCCTTGATGCTATGAAACATGATAAATTCTATATAAATATAGAGATAAATCGCAGATAGTAGAAGATTTAGATAGATAGAGTATATAGATAGATTTATGATAGCTGTGTGGCAGATATGACAGCTATTGAAATATAAGGCAAATATTTATAAAAGTCATAATAACACTCAACATTCAGCTGGAGAGGACACACACTCCTGTAACTTCAGGGCATGAAAAGGTGACTAAAAGTGATTGTTTATTTAAAATCAGCTGCATTGCTGTGGAATATCTTTCTGTATATTGTGAATATGTGTTGCTACCATTGTCTAATAAATAGTGCTATTTTGGCCTATGACAAGGCAGCTTAGAGGCATGTGGGAAATCCAAGCAGAGATACCGAGAGAAGAAAGGAGAGGTAATTTTCCTATGCTAAATTAAAACTTTCCCTTTTGATTAGATAGAAAAGGAGAAGTGTTGTGGGATGTCTTTCTGTATGCTGTGAATATGTGTTGCTCACATTGGCTAATAAATAAAGCTGTTTTGGCCTATGGTAAGGCAGCTTAAAGGCAGTCAGGAAATCCAAGCAGAGATACTGAGAGAAGAAAGAAGAAGAGGGAAAGATGCCTGGCTGCCAACCAAGGAGCAGCAAGATGCCAGAAGCACCACTTGGCAAAACAGATTAATAGAAATGGGTTAATTTAAGATGAAAAAGCTAGCTGGTAAACTGCTTGCCATAGGCCATACAGTTTATAAAGAATATTAAGCCTCTGAGTGATTATTTTATAAGCAGCTACATGACTGTGGGGCCAGGCAGGACCAGAGAAGCTTACCATTACACCACATAATGTGATCTTGTCTAAGAAACTCAGAAATAAAGCAAAAGAAAATGAAACAAAAAATATTCATTTTCAGTATTTAAAGAATGATGATCCTCCTTTAATATTTGATGAGTAATTGTAGTCACATAGACAATCTAATTTGGATAGAGATAACATTTAATAATAAAGATTGTATTCACTGAAAAACATTACTATTTCAGTCATGCAAAAATGTATAGCTGTGTATTTTAGAAATGACTAAAACCATCTATTTCAGTATAATCAATTAAAAATTTTATACCTCAGCCGGACGGTGGTGGCACACGCCTTTAATCCCAGCACTCGGGAGGCAGAGCCAGGCGGATCTCTGTGAGTTCAAGGCCAGCCTGGGCTACCAAGTGAGTGTCAGGAAAAGGAGCAAAGCTACATAGAGAAACCCTGTCTCAAAAAACCAAAAAAAAAAAAAAAAAAAAAAAGAAAATTATACCTCTTGTTCGTACATGTCACCCTGCTAATCATTTATATGTAGTGAAGAAAATATCAGAGGATTTTTATGGAGATACCCTCTATATTATTCTCTCCCCTCTTTTATGAGACAGGATCTCATTATATACCCCAGTTACTCTCAGACTTTTAATACCTCTTACCTCAACCTCCTGAGTGCTTTGTTTACAGACGTGTTGTCAACACCTGACCTTATGCTGTACTTAGTGTAATGGTATATTCAAATACTATTTTTGGAAAATTCCACAATGACTAAATAGAATATACTATAGAAGAGACACACAAAATTCCTGAAAATGATTGAAATCCTTTCGTTACTATAGGATAGGCAATAAGAATTTCTTCACATTAAGATATAGTGAGTGATAAGACAGAAAAGCCTATAACTAATCAAATGGAACTTAGCTGAATGCCATAAAGATAAAAAGTTGGAGTTTGAAGTAGAATGCATGTTGATGGATAAGAATTACTATCAAATTAGTAAAATGATGAGATCTGGTGCTTTAAAAGGAGAAATAAAAATGATGTCTATTATGAAAATTATAGTAAAAGTCATGTCTAAATGAGACATGAGCAAAAATTAAAATGAATAAATGAACATAAAATATTAATGTGATTTGCACTTAAATTTTTAAAAATATTCCTTCTCAGTTTATACTGCTTCCCATTTTCTTACCATGCCTCTAGTATGGCCCATTTATTGTGTAGACATATGCCAGGAAGCAGTATGAAATAAATATGCTCAAGGATTGCAATAAGAGCAATATGAAACTTTATTATGTTAACTTATATATTTGTAGTTATTTGTGACAAATATAAAACAAAATCACCTTTTGTAAGTCCCTGATTATTTGCAAATTTATCTTCACTAAGATTTTTAAGTTAGTACATAAATTAATGTGTTTCATTAGGGAATACTTGTGCGTGTAAGTAATTATTCTTTGTTCCCATTTGTCATCCTTTCTAGTTATCCTTTCTTCATCTCCATTCTTCATCTACAACTCTGGAGGATCTCATTTTTTTCTTCAACTTGTTCTCCCTCATGATCTGAGAGTAGAGAAGGGTAATGGTTTTCCTGGGAAGTGTGAAAACAGCCTTGACCTCCCTTTCACCAGCTTTGGAGTTCTATTTGAAGAACCAGATTGCTTTTTCAGCTTTCACTATCAGTTGGGTCACTGTCATGTTTTAGTTCTGTACCAATGCTTTATCCTGTAAGAAAACTGTATCTAAGTTTGTCAGACCTCATCGAAAATCAAATGAATTTTGGATATTCTATTTTACCATGAGACTACCTTCTTAACTATCTACTACAAATTTAAATAATGAATGAGAATTATATGATCCTTGCTTTCTAATTAAAAACCCACATTTTTAGTGTCACCAGAGCCTAGACACTAAGTAGCTATTTGTAGGGAAATTAACACAAGTTATCATTGCTGCCAAAAACTTCATCATGCCATTTTAAGATCCATATCATTAAGCTTATCTATTATTTACTCTCAATTTGTATTTCAGTTTCAGATAAACATACAAATTCTCATATATTTATATAAGCAACAGAATGATATTTTAAGAATGTATTTTATTCCATAAAAGTATATAAAATATAAGGAAATGTTCATACAAATTCAGGAAAATCATATAGTATCTCAGTTACATTTGATGGCAGGAAGCACTGAACACTGAATAATAAATGGTGACAATTTTCTTTGTCTTCACTATTTAAGTGGAACTGTACATATGTCAACAAAACATTGTGGATATCTGTGACACATAATACTACATGACAGTATTGATTTTCTTTTTCTTTTCTTTTCATTTCTTTCTTTTTTTTTTACCTGTGATGAAGCTTCCATGTTCCCTTTCGTGTGCTTCTCACATGGAAAAAAATGAGCATAGCTTATATGTTTTCTCACCTTTTGAGGATGTCTCTTGAGAGATGCCAATCAATACTTTGAATACTCCCAGAGCATTTTAGGGTAAAACTAAATGTCTAGAGGATGCTCATTAACAATGTGAATTTATGTACACTAGTTGTAACGATTCATTATGATATATATACTTATATAATATATGTAATATATTTATATATAACATATAACTATATATGTATATATATAAACAATTAAGTACTTTGAAACTTCATCTCTAGATAATTATAGAGAATATAGCCCAGTAATCATTCTAATACTTTGGGTAAGTAAAACTGCAAATATAGAGCACTTCCATACTAGAAGCATGAGGATATCTGTGAATTCATCTTCCTATAAAATAAACAGAAAATTATGTTAAACACTTTACTATTTATTTTAATAAAACTTACGAGGAGCCCCCAACTGGATCAGGCCCTCTGGATAAGTGAGACAGTTGATTAGCTTGAACTGTTTGGGAGGCCCCCAGGCAGTGGGACTAGGACCTGTCCTTAGTGCATGAGCTGGCTGTTTGGAACCTGGGGCCTATGCAGGGATACTTGGCTAGCCTGGGAGGAGGGGACTGGAACTACCTGGACTGAATCTAGGAGGCTGAACTGAATCCCCGGGGGAGTCCTTGCCCTGAAAGAGATGAGAATGGGGGGTGGGCTGGGGGGGGGGGGGGGGTGCCTGGGGTGGGAGGAAGGAGGACAGGGGAATCTGTGACTGATATGTAAAATTAAATCAAATTATAAAGTAAAAAAAAAAAAAAAAAACCCTTATGAAATTACCACAGTTTAGCAACCATCTGGAGTGCTTGTTAAAAAAAACCTGCCAAATCTTGTAAGAATAATAAAATTTGTAGTAATGTTTATTTAAATTAGTCATATTTAATGACAAGATACAATGGATTAAAAACAGATACTAGGCAGTAGCAGTGACAAAGTAGTGAACTTACAGTAGCTGTCTGAGATAGAAGATCAACTATTATCAGTTTGAAGAAGTCATTTTTATGGTTCTTATCCTCATCTTACTTGACTAATTCAATGAAATAGTCTTATACCTGAAATAAAGGAAAAGAACACTATGCAAATCTTGTTTAGGTTGTATATACACACATACACACATGTGTATAGCAATAACAATTAAAGAAGAAGTCATGAATTTGAAAGGATGTCAGAGTGGCAGCAGGGAATGCAGGAGAGGGGGAGGGGTGTGAGAATAATATAATGGCAGTGCATTCATGTGAAATTCTCAAAATATAAAAGAAAATATCATTGACAATGCTGTTAATCATAAACATTATTTAGGACAAAAGTCTGGGTCAATGACTAAAGATGAATCTTATGAAATTATTCAAAAGGGGCTTTAAGAAGAATTTTCTCATATTGAGGAAGCATAGTAGGCACACTTACCTTTAGGTATTAGGTGAAGATTCAGAATGTAGTGAGAGGGTATGCTGCTGTAGGAAAGCAGCATAGAAGGTTGCTTTCGAAGATTCATGACATCACTAGACCTGAGAAGCTATGTTTCCAGTACCAAGACTAGTTTAATTCCTGCTGAATGTGCCTTAAATCCAATTAGACAGCTATTGGTTGCCACCAACATGTGGGTGGCATCAATGTTAAATTTTAAAACTCAGCACATGATTTTTCTGAGATAGAGTGTTGAATCCATTCTCTTAGTGAGGCTGGCTAGAATAGCCAGAAAACTAGAAAGTGGAGGCTTAAACAGAAATGTCAGCCTCTAAGCATTTGTCTATGTTTCTCAGCTATAAAGAAATAACTGCCACAGGACCACTTATAAGGAACAGAAATGAAGTTCCTTATATTTGAGAGGTTTTAAACTCATGATCAAGATGTCTACACGTATGATGTCTATCCTAAGTCTACCTCTCATAGACAACTGGCTAGTTGTTTTCATATTGCCTAATGTTCCCTCATGTACAATGTTATTGATGCTACTTTCACTTATATTGTGTAAATGCTCTTCCTACAGGACTTAATTAGGTCATTAAGGACCAATCTCGATGTCACCACTTTGTCTATTATCTTAGTCACTTTTATACTGCTGTAAAAAGTACCACAACAAAGACCACTTATACAAAAAAAGAGTTTATTGGGGGTTACAGTTCATGACCATGATTGTAGGGAGGATGACAGCAGGCAGGCAGGAATGGTGCTAGAGCAGTAGCAGAGAGCTTACATTTTGATCCACAAGAGGCAAGGAAAGCTAACTGTGAATCACATGAGGTTTTGCAACCTCCAAGCTGACTCCTAGTCACACACCTCCTTCAATAAGGTCACACCTGCTTATTCTTCCCAAGTAGTTCTACCAACTGGGGACCAAGAATTTATATATATTAGCCTATAAGAACCATTCTTATTAAAACCACTACAGTTATTAATTTGAAACACATAAATTTGGGAGACACATCAGACCACAACAGTGTTGATTGTGTGACCTATGAACAGATACCAACATAGGACAGAATACTGAATTCATGGATGGAGGAACTTAGAAAATCTTCTGACTAATTACTAGCTTATGTCCAAACCAAATGCACAAATATTCCTATCAAGCACATACAAGACAAAATGTAGACTTTGTGTCATAAAATTCACTAAGCAAACGAAAAAATAACAATAGAAATAATACTAAAAGCACCAACTCTAGTGGTGGTGTTGGTGGGGATTCAACAGTGCGTGTGTGAGTATTATTTCTGTAAATTGTTAAAGCTATAATCTCCTGGTAATTCTCCTAAAGATCTTAAGAATATTCAATATACACAAAAGTCAGAATATAGCTACAGACTTCTGGAGATCTTTTCAAGAAGAAAATAGGACCAGAAATTGATGAAAATGCATGACATTCAGAAAATAAAGGACAATATATAATAAATGTCATCCATCATCTAGAATTACTTTAAAAATAAATAAATAATATTGAAATTAAATATAAAAGTTCTGTAGGATAGAAAATAAGAAAAATTAAAATTATACAATGTTCAAAGACACGATCTCTACATGGCATTGACTTTGTTTGCAGTAATTTTAGGTTTAAAACATAAAATGAAAACAAGATTTAGCAGACAAATGTCCAAACACATAAAATAAAAGAAGAAAACAAAACTCCCTGCAAATCTAACAACCAAACACATGTTACAGAAATATAATTAACCATGTGTCACCATTTGTATAAGATGAGAGCAGTAGAAATGCTAAAGACATATTGAATCAAAACCTATAAATGTTGGGAGGAAAGTGACATCTAATGGAGTTCTGTAACTACTTAAGAACTATTTTTTTGACTACAAGTGATACATTACAATGTTCTATATATTATCATGTGTTTTTCATTTTTGTGAATCAAGAAATATACTGCTATAAATACTAGTATTGACTTATGCTTCTTTTACCACATTTTATTAAAACACTCCATGTTATATATTAAGTACAAAGTTTACTTAGGTCCTTAAAGACTCTTAGAAAGGCATTTTTCACTTCTTTGTTTCTAAAGCTGTAGATCAAGGGATTAAGCATGGGAATCACTAAAGTATAAAACACAGATGCTATTTTATCAGTTTCAAATGAGTGAGTGGATTTGGGCTGTAAGTACATGAAGAGTAGAGTCCCGTAAAATACTACCACCACTGTCAGATGAGAACCACAAGTTGAGAAGGCCTTTTTCCTACCCTCTGCAGAATGCATTCCATATATGGCTAGTAGAATCAGAAAGTAAGATACTAAGACTACAGAGAGAGAGGAGATCAAATTAAGTGCTGAAAATAATATGATCAACAATTCTATATCCCGTGGATTTGAACACAGTAAAAGTAACATGGGGACGTTGTCACAGTAGAAGTGGCTGATGACATTTGAGCCACAGAAAGTCAGTGTAAAAATCTTACTAGTTATCAGCACAGCCTGGAAGATACTGTAGAGGTATGGAATGCCCACCAGCACATGACAACGTCTCTGAGACATGATCACACTGTAGAGCAAAGGGTTGCAGATGGCCACATAGCGATCATAGGCCATGGCAGACAAGATGAAAAGTTCACTGATAATGAAAGTGATGTAGAATGACATCTGTATGGCACAAGCATAGTAAGAAATGATATTTTGATCCACCACAAAATTCACCATCATCTTTGGGTAAATTACAGTACAATTGCCGAGATCAATGAAAGCCAGATGTCTGATAAAATAATACATAGGTGTGTGAAGGCGAGAATCCATCTCTGTCAAAATGATCATGCTCAGGTTGCCTATGACGGCGATTCCGTAGGTGACTAGGAAGATCCCCAAAAGAGGAAGCTGCAGCTCAGGCCTGTGTGTGATTTGTGTCAGAATGAATTCATCTGGCACTGTTGAGTTCCTGTGGCTCATTTCAATCTTCTGAAAAGATACACAGGTGCCATTAACTTTTGCATAGAATTATTCAAGCAAATTCAAAGACAAGACAAAAAGCTGCAGTTAATGGCTCATAGAAAAATGATTTTAGTATCTGATTCTAAATGTTAAATAAAGTTTGGAAGACCTACTTCCTAAAAGGGGAAGTCCTTGTGAGATACACTCAGAGTTATTATTTATATTCTTACTAGAGTCAGTAAAATAAAATATTCATTCTAATGGCTGTGAGAAAAAATGATTTTATTATTTGCTCAGATACTGGCAATGCAATCATTAGATACTTGTGTAGAAATATTGAATATATTTTATTCATCTAGAAGACTACAATTTTTCTAAATAAACTTTCTCTTATGTATGATAATTCTCATGGATTTTAGATAAGCTAAAATATAATGGTGGATACAACATGAAACTAATGACATTTCGATTTAGTTTTGTGTTTGGACATTTAAGGTCCTATGTAGGGCTTGTAATAATTGGCATAAAAAAGGTATCACTATGTCAAACTTGTAAAGCAAACTATGTTTTTCTAATATCAAATCGTTAGTTCTGAAAACGTACATGAAAGTTATATGGAACAAACAGGATATATTTAAGAATACATATACACATATATTATTGTCATAGACATAGTTATTGCATATATATACATCATATACATATATGTATATGCATATATACATTTAATAAATATTACTGAAAAGGAAACCATGAATTTGAAGGAGAATGGGGATATTTATATGGGAGGGTTTGAAGGGAGGAAAGGAAAAGAATAAATGTAATTATATTATAGTTTAAAAAATAAGAGTCAATTAAAATCACTTCCTCTTTCCATTCTGAATTTTGTCCATTGTATTTTTGCTGAAATCATGAACCTTGTCTCCAAACATTTGTGGGGTCAAATTAAATGGTCAATAGTTGATGAGGCTGTTTTGTGATAATTACTGGGAACATTTAAAAGCTTGAAAATTACTAGATATAACATGAAACAAAGTCATATTCCAATAGAGAACTGATGTTAAAAATATTTGTTTTTTAGTATGTGAATGTGAATCTGAAATTTCATTAATAAAATTATTATAATATAGTGTGTTGTTTGTACTAGTCACTTACTACAACTGAATTACAAATTTTCTACTCTGAATAAATATTCACCTTTATTTCTTCAGTGGTATGTATAACTTCTGTGTTTATTTCCTTCATGTAATATATGTATATATATATCTATATCAACAACAAAATTTTAAAAAAGGAAAAACAAGAAACAAAAACACAATAAGACAAAAAATATTAATTTAAAAATAAAATAGTAGAGGATTTAAGACACAAAAGGGGAATGTTTTCTTTATAGTATATGTGGTTTATGTTGTTATATATGGATCATTAATATTTAATTATATATACTTTATGAACACATAACACTACTAAGACAGACATTATAATGAACCACTTTAACACAGTTTTAAGCATTCATTAAGCTTCATATTAATAATTAATTATTTATAGAATTTTACAATAGAGTATTTAGAATATATGATTCCTAATATTTCCATATCAAGTACCATTAACATGGAAAACCAGTTTAAAAAAATCAAATCTGTTCTAATTAGTGACAGGAAAACTAATTCAGTCTAATGTTTTGAATGTACCTTCTGTCAAACTCGGAGTTGCCACCAGGAGATATAGACACAGGCAGCTGCAATTTTCAAAGAAAGAGGAAACGGGGTATTAAAAGTCTCATATAAAATACACAATAAAGTTGTAGAAATATATTGCCTAGGTATCGGGTAGAAACTTTAGGAAATCTACATTAAGACCTCAAATTACAATTTGGAACAGAAGCAATGTAGTGTAATCTATGGTGGTTAGGAAAATCACAGAAATCAACTTCATTGGTGTTGGGTTTGGCTTTCTGACAAAAAGGTCTGGGGAAGAGTGTGACTATCTATTGCTGGGATACCTCTGTGCCATCTTACTAGATGAAGTTGTCTGCTGCTTCACCATTGACTGCTACTCTTAAAGATCCTTCTTTGCTCATAAATAACAACAAAAAAACCCTACTTCTAATTGAAAATTTTGATTTTAATTATCAGGACACAGAGACTGCTATATTATTGTGGTATGAGATGTGTTGGACTGAGTAAAATAATTCAGAACTGGAAAAGCAGTTTTCTTTCTCTTTGATGTGTCTAACTTGTTCCAACAATTCCTCAAGCTCATTCCTTAAGAGTGCTTTCAGTTTCAGTTTCAGCTATTATATCCTGAAGATGTCTAGATTTCATTACCGTTCTAGTCTTTCTCCTTGACAAAGAGAATCCCTGGTTTCCTTTGAGTATCTTAAGATACACAAGCAAAATAGCCTCACACAGGATTAACCTTAAGGCTCATAGAACACGAAAGCTATAAAGTGGAGGCACTGAGTTTTCAACCGTATGTGTGCTGATAACAATTAGGAATTAATTAGTGCTCACAGTTTTCTCAGTAGCTTCACAACTATTAAAATCACTTCATTTGCTCAATGTTTACAATGTCTGATACTAGAAAAATATCAGACGTTAAGCAGTTTTGTGGAACATTAAAACAAATGATAAAAGCCTGTGAATGTTTGTGCAGGTGATATCCAAAATTAAAATGATTTTCACTTTATGAAATTGCATGAAATACCTTAAATACTTCATTTTAAAGTGGTGGTTTATATAGTAACCCTGAAATTACATGTTATTTATAAAAATCGGGTAAAATATACTAATTATCACTTTTCATTTATTTGAAAATCAAATGAAACCAGACATCTTATTTTTTACTTGGAAACATGTTATTAATGATTTTAACTGGTGAGATCAATGATATTCTTATTTTTAATTTTGTTTTTCACTTACAATATCTAAATCTCATATTCACCTCTCAAAGAGCATGCAGCAACTGTTCAATTCATAGGATTTCATATATTTTCCAAAGAAATACTGATGCAGGTGATAACAACTATCAAAGCAGATATTTACCTTCTGAGAGGTACAGCTCTTGCAGACAGTGAAAGAATCAGTAGGCTCTAAGAGTCAATGAAAACTGTGAGGCTCCAGTTGCCCTAAGACCTGCGACACTTCCTACTCACAAAGATCCTGATTTCCTTTTCCAAAATTATTCTTCCTTTTGCTCCAGTGAAGGAAATTTAATGTTCTCATTATTTGTGATGTTCCCAGAGGTGATAGCATATAATTTGTTCAGTTTATTATGCTTAAATTATCTGAGAGATTTTTAAACAAAATTGCATTGATGTCATTCAAGCTTTTCCCTAGTGAAAAAACATAGTCAGCTCATAAAAAGAATCAAAGCAACAAACTGATCTGAAGATTTCCAGGGAGACCCAAAAGATTTATGGGCCCTGACTGACTAGGTTACAAAGTCAAATATTGAGGCCTTAATGGAAAACACTGTAGCACCAGTTTATTTGCATTAAATGGAGAAGTATCATGCTGGTCATGGCTTTTTAAGTGAGGTTGTTATCACACAAAAGATTTTGAATGCGTTTTTCTTTTTTTTTTCTTTTTAAATTTTTTTATTTTATAATTTAATTTAATTTTACATATCAGCCACGGATTCCCCTGTCCTCCTTCCTTCCACCCTCCCTGCCCCTGCCCTACCCCCAGCCCACCCCCATTCCCATCTTCTCCAGGGCAAGGACTCTCCTGGGGATTCAGCTCAGCCTGGTAGATTCAGTCCAGGTAGGTCCAGTCTCCTCCTCCCTTCACCCAGGCTGAGCAAAGTATCCCTGCATAGGCCCCAGGTTCCAAACAGTCACCTCATGCACTAAGGACAGGTCCTGGTCCCACTGCCTGGGGGCCTCCCAAACAGTTCAAGCTAATCAACTGTCTCACTTATCCAGAGGGCCTGATCCAGTTGGGGGCTCCTCAGCTATTGGTTCATAGTTCATGTGTTTCCACTAGTTTGGCATTTGTCCCTGTGCTTTTTCTAATCATGGACTCAACAATTCTCGCTCATACAATCCCTCCTCTTTCTCGACGATTGGACTCCCGGAGCTCCACCTGGGGCCTGGTCGTGGGTCTCTGCATCCTCTTCCATCAGTCATTGGATGAGAGTTCTAGCACGACAGGGTGTTTGGCCATCCAATCACCAGAGTAGGTCATGCATAGTAAGTTGTCACTGGTTTTGGAAGGAGACAAGAGAAAGGATGCTCTCACAGCAGAGTTAAAATGCATTATGTGCATATGATTCATCCTCAGCTTCTTTTTACTTATAGACATTTTCTTCTCATGAGTAACTAAACCAAAATTGATAACTGTCAGCATGGCATAGCTTTTTGTTTCCAGGTGCTCACTGACACAGAAGGATTATTGCTGTTAGTGATAGCCAGTGTTGCTCACTGTTAACTCTAATTTCATAATATGGTCATGAGAAAATATGAAGTTCTGATCATTGTGTTGTGTGTAGGGAAATGACCATCTCACTGAAACACACTATTGTATATTCAGCATATTTAAGAAGAGTTGCTCACAATGTTGGAGATAGATCTACATGAACATATTCATAACTGATTGCTTCACATCACCAAAGTACTTCACAAGCAGGAAGCACAAAGTATGACTGTGAAATATATCAGCCTAATGTGTAAAAGCTGACATAGCCACAAATGTGCTCAGATGCAAGACAGTCTCAATTGCTGCAAATTTAATTCAGTCTTTGATCCCTTCATGAGATCCCTTAACTCATCCCTTTGTGACTTGTACTGTCCCTTACTCTCACTCAGCATATTCATTTTCCATATTCATCGTTTATTCATCAATACAAATAAAACACATTCCACAAAACTGAATCATGTCAATTTTGCAAGTAAAATATTGATTTCTCTGAAGGAAGGCTGGTGTTAACTCATTCATTCATTGAGGTGTTTAATCTCAAGGAGAAAATGGCATGTTTAAGACTAAATGTAAATATATGTAGAACTCCTTCATGGCTACTACTTATCCAAGAGACATTCAGAATATGGTTTATGCTGCCAATCACATTAAATATAACTTTACCAAATTATACTTTATCATAATATTTAACACCTTAGAAACATGTCAAATCATTTTCTGAAGTTGTAGATAAAAAATGACAATATAAATAAAATAAGGATATAAAACACAGAAGCCAGTTTTTCAGTGTCAAAAGAATTACTGGACATGGCATGCAAAACCTCAATACCAAGAAATTTGGCAGTGTAATGTAGGAGTAGAGTTTATTTTGATAAGCACCCACAATTATTGACATTTTGAATCACCGAGTTAGGTCATAAATTGAATCAGTGAGTGATATTTGTCTGCAAAAAATGATAAATGGGTGTTTACCCTGGAGAAGATGAGAAATCATATTCATGCTGATCAGAATTGCAACTACAAAAATGGTGAGACAAAAGACAACAAAGCCAGCAAATGTGATTGATGTAAATGCTCAATAGAATAAGGTTGTTCACCGCAAGCACATTGTTTTATTAAATACTGGCTTAGAAAAACTCCGTGACTAAAAATTCTGGTTTGCTGAAACCAAACTCACAGAGATCAGCCTGCCTCTGCCTCCCGAGTGCCGGGATTAAAGGCGCGCCACCACTGCGGGCTGTACAGTTGCTTTTAGGGTCTTCTCTGCCAGTAGAGCCAGTAGGTTAGAGCTCTCAGTGTAACTGTCGCTGCAGAGTTGTGCAGGACTGAGAAACAGAGTGCATTGTTTATTTTGGAATTGTTGCTGCTAAATAACTACTCTCTGTTTATTTAACACAGCAGTTGAATGCCTGAAGAAGTTTCAGTGGCTTTATTATATGTGAACGCATCTGTTTCTCCTCACAAATTGTTTTACTGCTGCATTTTTTTGTTCGTTTTTTCCTTTTTTATATTAAACTGCAGTGTTTCCTGGAATGTATATTTAGCTTTGCTTAGCAGTAGAAACTTGAGCCATCTTGAACACTCTAAGTTCGTGCTACATATAATTTCATAGGAACATTGGCCAATATAGTAGCTGAGAGATTGGCAGCACAGTGTGTCTAAAAAGCATGCAATGTGAGAGTTGATTCAAACAAGTGAATATCAGACATTTTTGGATTCTTACATTAGACACCAAGAAATTAAAAACCAAGTTATTTATTTTTACCTTTTCCTCATTTTAGAAATGTCTACTGCATATTCGTATGCTACTTCCCTTGGTTAACTCTTTTACACTGTGCTTTTAGTTAAATTTTAACCATAGAAGTCATTCAAACAGGAAATGCCTTGCTGCTGTTTGTTTTAAGCACATTTCTTTTATTAGATGATAATTAATTTTGAGGGAGAGTTTCCTTCATTTGGAGGCTGTGTGTGTTTCAATAACATTCACTTGGAATCAGCTGAAAGGTATACTATGTCTTTAAAATATGCCATGATAAATTAGAAATGAGAAATAAGAATCCAGAGGACTGCTCTGAAGCATTGTGGGTATTATCTGCTCATCAGACACTAACTAGTGTAAATTTAATTATGCATCTCCTTGAACATCACAGACACTTTGGAGTTGGTAACAGTTTTTTTAGGCATTTGTGTTCATTTTTATTGACTGTTGGTTAGTGCATCCTATAACTATAAATCTTAATTGAGATATTTTGAAATGGTCATGTGCATTTTTGCCTTATATCATGAAAATAGTTAAAACTTGATTTTTGTCCTGCCATTCACTGTAAACTTTCAGGGTCCTTTCATTTCTGTTCAGGAAATCCTGTCATTTATTGTTGTTGTTTAACAGTATTAAGTGAGTTTTTGTATATTTCATTGTAACTTTATTTGTGAATAATGATTGTGGCATGTTTGGGAATGTCATTTTAATATTTCACAATTCTGAAATTTTAATTAAAAAAAAGTCCTGGAAGAAACAGATTCATGTATAATGGTGAATATCAGACCACTACTGTTTTTCACATTTGTCAACTGGTTTTATGTTAAACTTATGTAGCCTAACTGCTGTTACTTATAACTGACAGACATATGTATTAATATTGTAATTTGAAGGTTATAAATATTATGTGAAAATTCCTTCATTCTGTTTTGAAATTTATAATAACTAAATCTCTATGTTATATGAAATGTGGAAAAAAACCCTCTGTGAATCGAAATATCACTGGGTGAAATGGATTTCATGTGCTATAATCTGGGGAATATTAAATAAAGAAAAATAAGATGGATTAACTTTTCTGACATTTGATTTTTGAGAATACCACCATGATTTACAAAATATATTAAATACTGTCAAAGATAGAGATAAAAATTAAACAGAGGTTACAAAGAAGATTGACTTTATTAGTACTTAAGGGGTTACTAAAAAAGAAAAATGAGAAGGATTTGAAATTCGGAGGGCATGTTAGGGGAAAGTTGGTGGAAATGGGGTGGACCATTTGATCACATTTCATTGTATACATGAATAACAATTTCAAAGAATAATCTAAACATCAATAAATAAGTTATTAAGCTAAGAAAGCAAAATTTTCAAATATTTTAAGAAGCTAAATTTCTCGTATGTAACTGGGAAGACCACCTGTAAAATCACATGTCCTGCTACTTTCAACATTCAGAGGAAGATATCTATCTAAAAAAAACCAATAACCCTAAAATTAGGTAACCTTGAAGAAGTCAGTGATAGACAGATGAGTACTTTTAAATATATAAAGCAAAATAAGAAAATCCTTATAACAATATTGGATTTACAGTTAAAACAGAAAAAAATAAGTATAAAACCTTAACATTTGCTATTTTTCATATATAAAATAAACTATACACTGACACTTCAATATCAGCTGTTTTCTTTTTTGTTTGTTTTTGTAATAGCCTTGAGAAATATTATGTTGATGCAATACCAATTCAGCATCAAAAAGGTGTTGTATTTATGTGAAAGAGGAAGAGGCAAATGTGCTGTCACATACAAAAAAGAGTGAGCAAGACCTCAGAGACAGCTCAGCAGGAAGAGGCTCGCTCCTTTAATATCTCTATTGATTAGTTCAAAATTTGCCATAACTCCAACAACTGTAGGATCCAACATGTCTTACCTTTATGAGGGGATCTACACTTATGTACACACATACAAACACACACAATTGATCACATACACAAAATTAACATGTTATAAAAACATCTTTGAAAAAGTAACAGTAGTATATAAAATTAATGGATATTTATATTAAAATAACCAGAAAAACACTTTTACTAAAAGTGAATGTTTTTAGAATGAGTCTTTAACATTTATTAGTTTATATCTGTGTGGCAAACAGGTTCTCTGAAAGTGTCAAAGACACCATTTTTATCATATTGTTTTATTTATTAATACTTCTAAAAAAAAAACACTGGCAAAAGAAAATATAAGATGTTGATATAGAGTTTACCATTTATCACATTTGGTAACATATAAGCTTATCTCACTAAATGAAATATTTATTCTGAAGCAAAAATTAATAGTAAGGATTCAATATTAAATTGTGATTTAAAGTATTACGGGGAGCTTGAGTACATATAAGTTAAGCAATATCTGTCAACATGAACTATAAGACATTTTACATGGGGTTAAATTATGCAACTATTTTAGAAATATTATCACAGGACAGTCACAGTTATCAAAGATTACTATAGGATTCTTTAATACTGGACAATACCAAGTCTTTATAGAGTCTTAAAGACTCTATGAAAAGCATTTTTTACCTCTTTGTTCCTTAAACTGTAAATCAAGGGGTTAAGCATGGGGATCACTAGAGTATAGAACACAGAAGCCATTTTGTCAGTTTCAAATGAGTGAGTTGATTTAGGCTGCACGTACATGAAGATTAGAGACCCATAGAACACCACCACCACTGTCAGATGGGAACCACACGTGGAGAAAGCCTTTTTTCTACCTTCTGCGGAACGCATTCGAAATATTGTTAACAAAATCAGCATGTAGGACAAAAGAACGACAAAAAGAGAAGAGATTAAATTAAAGGCTGAAAACAATATAGTCAACAATTCTGTCTCTTGGACTTGTGAACAGATCAAAGGTAGCAAGGGGACAACATCACAATAGAAATGGCTGATGACATTAGTGCCACAGAAAGTCAAAGTGAAATACTTAATAGGGAACAGCAGAGCCTGGAAGGTGCTGTAGAGGTATGGAATGGCAACAAGTGCATGGCAGCGTCTCTGAGACATGATTGCACTGTAGAGCAAAGGGTTGCAGATGGCCACATAGCGGTCATAGGCCATGGAAGACAAGATTGAAAGTTCGCTGACAATGAACATAATGAAGCATGCCATCTGTGTGGCACAAGCATAATAGGTGATGGTATTTTGATCAACAACAAAATTCACCAGCATCTTGGGGCAGATGGCAGTGGAATTTCCAAGATCAATAAAAGCCAGGTGTCTGATAAAAAAGTACATAGGGGTGTGTAGGTGAGAGTCCACCTTGGTCAAAATGATCATGCCCAGGTTTCCCACCACGGTGATTGCATAGATGGTGAGGAAGACTGCAAGCAGAGGGAGTTTCAACTCAGCACTCTGTGTGACTCCCATTAAGATGAACTCAGTTGGCATTGTTGCATTTTGTTGGCCCATTTTGTTGATCCAGAATTAACTCTTCTTGAAGAAACTATGTAAAGATTTATTAGATCTTTTTCATTGCCATATAAACACTGTAGTAGTTACAATTAGAACATAATTTACTCACAAAATAAAAAACACATGTAATTTATACATATTTTTGAATAAAATAAAATTTTGCTTTCCTGAAATAGAGAAAATGTATGAAGTACATAAAGGAATAGGAATGATTAAACTCAAGACTCAGCAAGCGTTGATATAAATACATAGAAAATAAATGCCATGTAAGTAATAAAAATCCATTGTCGTAAGAGGCACACAGTTTGTCATAGCAGATTTCCATTCATTCCAAAAATTCATATACAATCTATATTTTCTCTAGGCTATGGAACTGTCCAATGCAATCACACAATCATGTAATCAATTAACTACTGTATAATAAGGATTTAGCAGTTTGTCTTTTGACTATAACTGTCATATGGAAGCATTAGCCCATCCCACTGAAGTCCAAATGATTATTGTGTATTTGGTATTTAGTGAGTAAATTAGGGTGGTCTGAGTCAATGACTTGTACTAATTAACAAAAATGGCTTCAAAGAACATTCCTACTACCAGTGTCTGAAATGTGTCTGCTATTTTGTTAATAAAATAATCATATTTATATATTGGGTTATATTTTGGTATTAGTGTTTTTATAATAGGACACATATGTTCTATAATCTAGACAGTCACATTTATGTCTTAACTTACTCATCCATTTCATTTTTAACAAAGAAAACCTCAAAATTAGCATAAGAGTCACATGATTAGACTCTAGTCCTGAAAATATGTATGATTTAAGACAACATCCATAGAGGTCAAATGCTTAATTCAATATTCTTTATTTCCTTCCTCACTGTTGAAATAAATTCTATAAAGTAGTTAATCAATTATTTGAAATTTTATTTAGTTAATAATTTCTATTAAATTCTGAAATTTTATATCACATTTATGATGTTTAATGTTATTATTTTAAAAGGTTTCAATGATAATAACTTCATTTGTATAATAAATTTAAATAATTAGAAAAGATGTCATGAATAGTATAGTTGATTTACCCTAATACATTTGGTAATGATACATTACCATTATATTCTGTTTGATCTCAACAGAAACCAGTGACTTTGTAAGCACGATTTTAATAAGAGTAATAACTATCAAAATATTCTATGATGAATGGTGACATAATGTAAAGCCAGTTGTAACTGGAAAATCTAGGGTTTCACTACAAGATGAAAGCCTTCAGTTTGAAGCAGGAATAGACTGCAACTACCTTCTTGAAGTTGGAATCAATCTAAAAATCTGTAATTGGTATTTATTTTACCTTTCTAATTCTTGAGATAGGATCTGAGGAAAGGTGGTACATAAAACTGCTGGCTATTTCTCTACACTCTTCTGAGATTTAAAGTTATACTTAATTTGTTTATTTGTGTGTGGAGGTCATGTAAATATCATGGATGGAGTCAGTGTGTAGGGCAGAGACAATTTGCAGGATTCTGATCTATCTTTCCACCATATGTATTTAGGGAGTAAACTTGGGTTGTCCCCATGGATATCTAGTTTCATTACTTTGAAACATCTTGCCAGCACTATTTCCACTTCTGAACTGAGATTTTCTGCTGTTTATTCTCTGATTTTAAATATTGTTTCAGATCCCTCTTTCCCACAAATAAAAATCATAGTCTGTCATCTTTTGAAAATGATCTTGTGAAGTGTTGTTATCATAGTGTTTTATGATGGAAAGATGAGAAGTACCAGGTGAAGAAAGGGACTTAGAATTTTCAATTTTTTAATGGTTTCTCCCACAGATTCTCTAGTTTGTTGACTGTCTCTCTTGTATCCATCTTAGTAGTTAACTTTCTTGAATATAAGTGAATTTTCTAACTCTCACCGTTCTTCTTGTGTGGAAAGTAATTGATGTTTCAATTTTTTTAAATTGACCTAATAGGTATTCTAAGAGGTAAATGTAGAAGTGCATTTATATTACACAACTCTTAACATTTTTCTATACTTGTCATTATTTACTGACTATTCATTATAAATTATCCCATTAGTGAGCAACCTGCTCAGAAAATTAACTAGGCAAGAAAATATTCTACAAATGCATGTAATGTCATTATATAAAAACACTGAACTTTTAAAATATTTCATGAGAAAAACCCCAAATATTTAATCTTCAAACACTGCACAGCAAGCATTTATTCTAAAACAATATATTAGATTGCATAGGATATATGCTACATTTTACTGATGTTTATCTGAGAATCTAGTATGATTGAGCATCCCATATATTATCTGGAAATCTAATTAATGATAAAAAATTTTAAAAGTAAGATTGATTTTGTTAAAAACATTCAGCTATTCCTAACTTCAGCTTCACTGAAAAATTTTAACGATCGCCATCATTTCTCACAAATAAAAGTGAAGTAGCACATCTGTCTATTTTATTACTCTGAACCTTAAAATACCATACTGCTCCAGGGAACCTCAGTTAACAATGGAGAAGCTGTGTGGCCCATTTGAGGAGTTCATTTCTTACTTGTTTGTGTAATGTTTATGGTCAGACATAATAGTAAGTTCCCCACACCTAGTAATCAAATCTGAAATAGTACATAGCTACTTACCTTTAATAAACCATCAGATTTTCCTTTCTAACACTATACATATTATCTTTGAGGAAGGAGATTTTATAGCTTTCTTCTCTCTTGGTAAATCTCCCTAAGGAAATTTCATCTAATTCACTTACCTCATTGTAACTAAATCATTTGAGCAACTTAAAAACAATGCTTGATATTTGGTGCTAATTACCTAGGATATCCTACATGTTCCCCTGTGAGAAAATGTAAGGAACAATTCAAAGAGAGAAACAAAATATTGTAAATGATTGGTGCAGTCCCAAAGAGATCTAGAATGAAAAGGCACTCTCACATTCACTTCTATGGAAATTATGATTAAAGTACAATTGTCTAGCAAGGAGACTATTACAACTGGAGAGAAATTTTAATGTACTAAAAGTAGACTCACTATTAGGTATATGGAATATAATTCTTACACTGTTAGGTACTATTCACTCTGACTTATCAGAAACAAAATCTACTGTAGGGTGTAATAGCTCAAGTCCCATAACATTGCATATATTTTCTCTTTGTGACTTCAAAGTAGAGAAAATTGAGAAAGAAACTGGAGTGTAACATAAATATACCCTTAAAATAAGTATTTAATTTTGATCTATTTACCAATCTTTAAAATAAGACAAAGGACATGTTAACAAAAAAAAAATCTGCAACCATGCTTTAAATTGTCCTACCAAACATCCAAGAGAATTGGGAATTTTTGCTTGTGGAGCTAGTCATAGGACTATGTGGCTATAGTGCCAACAGTGAGGACACAGGCAGGGGATCATGAGTTGAAAGACATTCTAATCTATACAGTGAGTTCCCAGTCATCCTGAGATGTACAAGATTGTCTAAGAAAAAGAGACGACAGAAGTAGAAATACACAAGGAAATTATTTTCTGCTTTTACCCCTGAAAAATAGTTTCCCAGTGTAAGAAAAGAGATAATAGAAGTAGAAATACACAAAGAAATTATTTCCTGCTTTTATCCCTGAACAACAGTTTCCCAATGCCAAGCAACTGAATGTCATTCATAGATTTTTTTTTCTGTTACTGAGTTTCACATTAATGGAAACACCAAATACATACTCCTTATTTTCTTTTATCAATATTCAGATTACTAGTGAAAATCACCCAGGCCTTGATTGTTTTGTTGTATCAAGCTCTGTGGTATAAAGTCTCCTACTGATGGAGATTGTAGTACTAGATTCTTTTGGAAACCTGATACAAATGTTCCTGTATATTTGTTAATGTCTGATTCAAACTTTCCAACAAAGTCTTAGCTATAATACTTAGAGCAGAATCCTGGATAATGGGATCTTCAATGGAAATTTTTTAAGACTTGTATTACTTTCTATTACTGAGTCAATGTATAGCGGTCTCATTTCCTTATTATTGATACTAAATGTGCATTTGATTTAATTTATTATTTTAACACAGAAATTAGAAGCATAAAATATTTTCTTACTTTTTAAATGTTCACTTACATATAATGGTAAAAGCTTTTTAATGTAGAGCTATTCATTTTCATAATGTGTCTAAAATTTTGCCAATTTTTGGTGAAAATTTATTTCCATTTTTTTTCCATCCAGACCCACCAGTTTTCTGTCTCTCATCAGAAAAGAACTGGCTCCTAAGGAAATAATAATAAAATATAGCAAAATAAAATAGAATGTAAAACACAACATCACATCAGCATTGGACAAAGCAAACAAAAAGAAGAAAAAGAGCCCCCCAAAAGGGATAAGAATCAGAGACCCAATCATTTGTATGTTCAGGAATCCCATAAAACAAAAATTAACTGTGTTGTGGAGATCCTGTAGCTTTGAGTCTGTGGATCAGGTCCCTTCACATGTTCCAGCAGATCATAGATGAGGTGATTGTTGGGGTGAGCCAAGTCATAACCTGGGATCTGGGCCTGGGCATCTGAAGGGTTGGTCTGCCAGACAGTCCGCCCCTGGGGTTGAGCTCTCTAGCATTGCCCTAGCTAATTTCCCTCTTTACAGCAGTGAGCAAGGGTTGGTGACAGTTCATAGGGCCACAACAGGATATCCAGGAAGAGTCTTAGTGAGGACCAGCATCAATAGTGTGGTAGAAAACAGAGGCATCCAACCAGATCAATGATCCTTTGCAATGAACACTTATGCAGACAACCCAGAGGGAGACCACCACTGCTGGAGAACCAGGGAGAAGCCGAGAGAAGTCAGGAATCGCGAGGAAATGAAGACAGAACACAATGATTTGTGCTGCTGCAGATTTACTTCTGCAAATCAGTGCTTATATTCTTTACAATCAAGGAATTGGCAGGGATTACATCAGACTGTTAACTTTACAATTACACAGAATAGCAAAAAACAATAGCAAAATATCAGTATCTATTCTGTGTATCACTTCCAGCTTGATTCATTGCGTTGTTGCTTAAGGATGATCTCAGAATTTTGTGAAATCTGTCTCGCGCCAAGACCACATTGTGAGAACAGACTTTTACAGCAAGTTTAACTCCCTCTATATTTTTTGTATTTTCATTTATTTCTTCTCACTATTATACTCATCTATCTTTCTATTGTATATACTTCTATAATACTTAGGCTGCTTCATATTTTCTATGATCTGCTGATTTCTTCCTTACTATAAAGCACAAGGCTTTCTAGTTCTGCTAGCTTTCCATAAAAGCAAATCACTCAAGTTGTTTCTTTCCTTCATGATTCACTCCCGACACAGAAAAGACATACAGAGAAAAAGATGATTAGTGCAAACAAGGACTGTGCCCTGAGATCCTCAGCTGCATGACGACCGTTGATTGTGGGGAACTGTATCAGGAATTCACTCAGCCTTCAGTGCGGATCAGCAAGTGAATTTTCTCACAGTGCTACATTCACAGCTTTAGCACACTTAAAATAAAGATACATGGACAAAGTATTTACTATGTGATTCACTGTGTCACACTGCAGCTTCCATGATGAGATTTAAAATTTTTCCCCTTTTAAATTTTTCCTTTTTTACCTTAAATTTTGTTTTATTGGGGGTGGGGATGCAGGGGCAGAGGGCAGATGTGAAGGGACAGGGAAATAAATGGGACCAAGATACATGATGCAAAAGACACACAGAATAAATAAAAAGAAAAAAATCAAAACCCCTCACTAAACTAAAAGCCATTATATATATGCAGAGGACCTGTTGTAGACCTATACAGGCCATGTGCTTGCTCTCTCAGTCTCTGTGAGTTCATGTGAGTTTTGCTCATGTTGATTCATAGGACTTTGTTTTCTTGGTGTATTTCATCCCCCCCCTGGGTCTTACACTCTTTCTGCCTCTGCTTCAACAAACTTGCCTGAGCCCTGAGGCTGGGGATTTGATGGAGACATTCTGTTTAGTGATGAATGTTCCAAGGATTCTAACACTTGGCATAATGTCTGGTTGTGAGTCTCTGCATTTTGTTTTAATCTACTATAGGGGAATGTGCCTTTGATGATGGTTGAGCAAGGCAAAGATCAATGAATACTAGTAGAATATTGTGAGGGGTCATTTTATTGGTAAGTTAGTTCAACAGAACAATGGTATTTTGGGTTTCCCCAAGGTCACTGAGCGATCTAGTCTCAGGTTCTTGGTCACCCAAGCATTGTCCAGTATGGGTTCCATCTTGGAACCCTTGCCTTAAGTCAAATAAGATACTGGTTGCTTTGTGCCACCATTTTACTAGCGTATCTTACAGGCAGAAAACCAAAGCTGAAGAAAAAATGGAAATGAAAAATTTAGAAACTCAACCAGGAATCTCAGAGGTATGCCTCACCAACAAGAGATGGAAGAGAAAATCTCAGACATTGAAGATATGATAGAAGAAATGTATACCTTGGTAAAAAAAAAAAAGTTAAATCTAAAATGAAAAGGAATCCAGGCACAAAACATCCAGAAAACCTGGGACACTGAAAGAACCTAAGCTAAAAATAATAGGAATGCTGGTAGGAGAAGAATCACAAGTTAATGACTCAGAAAATGTTTGCAAGAAAATCTTAGAAGAAACAAGATACACACAGACACCAAATAGACTGGACTAGAAAAGAAATTCACCTTGGCACATAATAATCAAAACACTAAACATACAGAACAAAAATTATTAAAAGTTGAAAGGGGAAAAAGACTGAGTAACATAAAGCCAGACCTATTAGAATTAGTCCCTCTGCATAGGCAAGTTGTTCAGCTTTACTTGTTTAAGGGGCCCCTTAAACAGTGGGATCAGGATCTGACCCTGGTGCATGAGTGGGCTTTTTGAAGTGGGACACCTTACACTCTCAAATATTATTAAAGGACCAGCCTTAATAATATTCTTCCCAGGGGCCCAGAAGAGAAGCTACAAATGGGAAGAATTATTTTCAGGTAAAGAATCTAAGAACACTGAGCTCTTTTGTCCATCTACTTTACCCTCTGGGCTAAAATTCTGTCTACATAGATTCAGTAGTGTTCTCATGACTAACTCCTTTCTTGCCTGATTTCTCTATGCATTTATCTTCTGTCCTTTCCATGTTCCATCTTAATTCTCTCATCTCAGTTCTGCCCATCTTGGTCTTTCTCATCTTGTTCTTTCCCATCTGGCTCTTCCTTGTCTTCCATCTCATTCTTCTAGTTTCCCAATGAAAATCCTCTCCCAGTCTTTGATGTTTACAGTTCTATACCCATGCAATAGCAGTGCTCTAGTCAAAGCAAGGTCACCAGGCTTGAATTCTTACAGGGTCATAAAGGCAGATAAGAGTTTTCCTCAGGCGGTGACTGTCAGACTTTCTTCTATAATCCAAAAAGGGAGAAGTAAAGGAGGAGGTCAACTCAGAGCTAAAATCGGTTAATATATCAGAAAGAGGGAATTTGTATGCGCAAACTACATTCCCAGGGGTGGTTAGATAAATGATAGGAGTCTATAATGTTAGTATAAAAACACCACTAAGGCTGTATAAGAAAGTAGGGTCTCAACTTAAATTGCACAAGAAATAATGCTATCTGCCTGACTTAGGATACAGGTATTGTTTCCATAAGGCTGTTATGTAGTACAGGAGATTGTTTGGCCTTGGGTGTTTAATAGGTATTTTACATAAACACATTGCTAGGAGTACTTGGAAGCATACATAGCATATAAGGAAATCATTACAGGAATAGACTAATATATATATAAAAGCTAAAATATCACCAAGGCTTCTTAAGTCATGGCTTGACCTTCAGAAAAGTCCTTGACTTTTCCAAGTAGTAGCTGTTGTGACAGTAGCTGAATTCCATTACATTTTCCTTGCTGCTTGCAGCATTCCACAACCTTGGTTCAAGGGATTGGACCTGCCTCAGTTGAATGTACCAGGCTCTGCTGACTCCTCACGGGAGTCCTTGCCTTGGAGGAGGTTGGATTGGGGGTTGTTTGGGGGGAAGGCTGGGAAGAGGAGGAGGAGGGAAGAAAGGGGCAACTGTGGTTGGTATGTGAAATGAACAGAAAAATTCTTAATAATAAAAAAAACAAAAAAAAGAAAAATAATTTAAAAAAAGAATTACACCTGACTTCTCCATAGAGAGTCTTGAATCCAGAAGGGCCTGGACAGATGTGCTGCAGATGCTAAGAGACTATAGAAGCCAGCCCAGAGTACTATACCCAACAAAAGTTTCAATCACCATAGATGGAAAGATGAGCCATTCCATGATAAAACCGAATTTAGCAATGTCTATCTACAAATCTAGCCCCACATAATGTGTTTGTAGGTAAACCCCAAGCTAAAGTGGTTAAATACACACAAGAAAACACAGAATAAATAATTCCATGCCAGCAAAATCAAGAGAGAGACAGAGACAGAGAAACACAGAGAGAGACAGAAACAGAGAACAACAATGACAACAAAAACAAAATAACATTAAACAGCAATGATTGGTCATTGATTTATCTCAATATCAATGATCTCAATTCCCTGACAAAAGCTACAGACTAACAGAATGGATTAAAAAACAGGATCCATCCTTCTGTTGCATCCAAGGAACACACCTTGATATCAAGGATAGAGATCACCTCAAGGTAAAAGGATGGAAAAGACATTCCAAGGAAATAAACCTAAGGAGCAGGCAGGTGTAGTCATTTTAAATATCTGAAAAAATAGACTTCTAACCAAAGCTAATTAAAAGAGATAGGGAAAGGAAAGGGCACTACATACTTATTAAAGAAAGGGAAAAATCCACCAAGAGAACATTGCAATTCTTACCTTTGGCCAAATTTTAATTGCAATTTTTTTTTTAATTTTAGGGGTGTTCTAAATTAAACTTACTTCTCAGATTTTAATATAGAATGTATTATGATATTTTTATTTCTATAGGCCAATATTCTTTAGTAGTATAAAACCAACTTGTTTACTCATTTGAGGGGACAAAAATCTTCCTTCATTCTAGATTTACTCATATAGAAAATTAATTGTAATTCAAGGAATAAATTAAACACCACAAGCAAGTTTTAGTGAAATTTTAATTCAACATTCATATAGTTGGGACCCTCTTAAAGGTAACTAGAAGGAAAGAAGAGAGCTTGACTCAGTATCTACAATAATTTAAAGTTTTTCTGCACATTTTGGCATTGAGAAATGTGGGAAAAATATAGGATATAGCTATGATAAGATAAAAGGGTGAATTGTTGATCCCCCCATTAAAGAGCAATTTGTTTAAAATATTTTACATTGTTATAGATTTTAGTTTATTGATACAAATTTATAGTTAATTTTTCTGTACTGTATGTATATTTCTATTCTTTTTTAAGGTATTATGTTTGTATAGCTCATTTAAATTATAATGGATAAATAAAAAATACAAATTAATAATTAGTCTTCTATGATAGTCAAACTTATAGTCATGTTAAGCTTTCTAGGTATATATAGATATAATTCAATTAGGTAGTAAATCTTCAAATGCTTGAAAGACCTACAAAATATGGCATTTAAAATGTTTTAAAGACTTAGATTTCTCGACAGTGATACACATCTGCTCCTGGCAGCACTGATTTACTTCAAAGAGAAAGATGGGCATCGAAGACACTCCATGTGGAATTTATCTTCTTCTGGTCAAAAATAGCCATTTGGGCAAGAAACTGTTGCCTGGACTGCTTAACAAAATGTATCGATTAAACTTTTATGGCCCATAGAAAGGTAACCACTAAACTTTGCAAGACAACAATGTCCTTTTGGTTCCTGCTTCATGGAAGAAACTGCAATCCACAGGACACAGAGAGAAGTGACTGAGAGACTCTAGGCCTGTGGGCTAAAAATAGATGTCCCAATGTTGCAAAAGAACTTTGGGTAACTGTCCAGGTAGCCAGCTGTCTCTATCATTCTAGATTTTTGGAAGTTGCTTACAATGCTCTTCCTGTTTACTTAGGTAATATTATATCCTTCTGAGGTCTTTGACATAGTTAAAGACTAGATATTTATAGTTGTAATTTTCCTTGGTTATAATAAAAGATAAATATAAAACCTTGAACTTACAAATATAAGATAAATAAAATATTTTCTTTAAATTTGTGAATATAAATAGACTAGATATTGTAACTATAATTCTTGCTTGAAAACTGTTTTGTTATATATAATTTTACTATGTTAAAGTTAAAACTTTCCTTTTTATTTAAACAGAAAAGGGGAAATGCTGTGGGATAATGCTTTTGTACACTGGTTTAATAAAATGCTAGTTGGCCAGTAGCCAGGCAGGAAGTGTAGGCAGGATAAACAGCCAAGGAAAATTCTGGGAAGAGGAAGGCTGAGTCATATGATGCCAACCTGCCATCAGGGAGCAGCACGTAATGGCACACAGGTAAAGCCACAGAACATGTGGCAACATATAGAATAACAGAAATGAGCTGAGTTTAAGTGTAAGAGCTAGTCAGTAGTTAACCTGAGCTAATGGCCAAACAGTTTTAATTAATATAAGCTTCTGTGTGTTTTCTTGGGTCTGAGTGGCTGCAGACTGGGTGGGACACACACACACAAAAGCATAGAAACTTTAGATTTAAAGCATTTCCAAATGTTTTTTCTGAATTCTGTTTTATCTCTCCAATATCCTTCTTTTCGTCATTGCTGTCATTAACGTGGACTCTCTTGTTTGGTTAGTTTGCCTAAGGGTTTGTTGATCTGTTTTACTTTTCAAACAACCAACTTCATGCTTAATTGATTCTTTTTTAATTTTTATTTTTGAGATATAATACAACTACATCATCTCTCCCTTTCTTCTCCTCCCTCTAAACCCTCTCATATACCTTTCCTTTCTTTTTTCTTTAATCATATATATATATATATAAAAAAAATATATATATATATCATGCTCAATGTGTATAATATTACTTGTATACATGTTTTAAAGGCTGATAATTAAAATATCATAATATTTATTTTTTTCTTTTTAGAATTTTTAAATTTTTCTTCTAAAGATTTAAAAAAAAATTCCATCTATTTATTTAGGGATTGGATTCTTTTTGCTTTTGTAGGACCTTAATGTGTACCATGAATTTATTTTATTGAGATTTCTCTTCACTAATTTCTACATTAATTCTTTGAGGATTTGTTTGGACCAAATTTGCTCCTGTCCGCAACTCCATCCAGATACATTGCACCTTTCCCACTGACCAAATTTGTGTCTTCTTTAAAAAAAAAAAATAAAACACTAAGTCCAGTATGTGCTGGCCAAATACACACACACACACACACACACACACACACACACACACACACAATTTGCATGTGTGGCCTTCCATACAGCATGGCCAGCCTAGCCTACCAAGGGCTACTGGCTATCACTCTCATAGCAGTTATTAGTTGATAATACATCCTTAGCTGTAGGTGGGACTTCACATCCAAATCACTTCTGTTTGCTAAGATTTGCTTTGGTTTGAGGTTGCAATGTGCTTATGCGTAATATTACAGTTCTCTTGGTTTCATATATTCAACTTCCCCATTGGGTTCATGTAGATGTAACCAACCGTCTTATTAAATAAGAAACACAGAACCAATGTAAAAGAGAAAGCCAAGAGGTCAGAGCTCAGAGCTAAAACCTTACCCTTCCTGCGGTGCTCCTAGCTCTCAGAAAGAGACCTACTTCCTGTGTGTATATCTTTAAATATTCTTTCTGTTCTGCCTTCTCATTGGTTGTAAACCCAAACACATGACTGCCTTGTCACTGCCTGTAATACAGCCCTCCAGGTCTTAAAGGCATATGTCTCCAATGCTGGTTGTATCCCTGAACACACAGAGATCTCTGGGATTAAAGGCATGTGCCACCACTGCCATGCTCTTTTTATGGCTCTAATAGCTCTGACCCCCAGGCAACTTTATTTATTAGCATACAATCAAAATCACATTTCAGTACAAATAGAATACCACACCACAGGTTCAGAAAACACTTTTTTTTTGTGGTCATCTAAAACTTTTAGATTTATAAATATTTTACCACCTTCAGTCACTGGAAAATTTATGCATATTTCTGTGGGGTGTGTGTATCTGTGTGTGTGTGTGTGTGTGTGTGTGTGTGTGTGTGAGAGAGAGAGAGAGAGAGAGAGAGAGAGAGAGAGAGAGAGAGAGAGAGAGAGAGAGAGAGAGAGAGGAAGACAGACAGAGAGGCAGACAGAGACACAGAGAGGAAAGACAGAGACAGAAACAGATACAGAGACAGAAAAAATTGGCTGTTTCTTCCAAAGAAAGTTTAAGGTAAGAACATTTGTCATGTGACTCGCCTTGTACATATGTGTAGAAACACCAGTGGTGTTTATTTTAGTAACAACTCACTTTGTGTCACTGAGGTGACACTTCTTCATTACTCAGTTGTTTTCAATTACTGTTTCTGTAACATTTTTAAAATTAATTAATTCATTTTACATTCTAACCTCAGTTTACCTTCCCTCCTCTCATCGCAGTCCCTCCCCCCACCTTCTTTCTGCTCTGGGCCCCTATCCACTCCTCCTTCTTTTCTATTCAGAAAAGGAAAGGCCTCCCATGGATATCAACAAAACACGGCATATCAAGTTGCAGTGAGTCTAAGCACCTCCCCATGTATTAAGGCTGAGCAAGGTGACCCAGTAGGAGGAATATGGTCCCAAAAGTCAGTCAAAGAGTCAAAGACAGCTTCTGTTCCCACTGTTAGGAGTCCCACAGAGGACCAAGCTACACAACTGTCAGATATATTCAGATTGCCTAGGTCAGTCCCATGAAGGCTTGCTGGTTGTAAATTTAGTCTCTGTGAGCTCCTATAAGGCCAAGTTAGTTGATTGTGTGGGTTTTCTTGTGATGTCCTTGACCCCTCTGGCTTCTACAATCTTTTCTCCCTCTCTTCAGCAGGATTCCCCGAGCTCAGCCTAATGTTTTGCTGTGGGTCTCTGCATGTGTTTCTAATAGTTTCGAGATGAAGCCTCTCTGATGACAATTGGGCTAGGCAACAATCTATAACAAAATATCGTTTGGCATCATTATATTGATATCTTTTATTTTCTCTTCTTGCGTTTGGTTCTATCTTAGTTTTCTGGGACATCCAGCCTCTGGGTTCTTATGCTTTAGACAGTTTGTTTTTTGTAACATTTTACTGAATTCAAAATGTTATATGTTTTGTTCTTTACTTGTAGTTAATTATACACATTGGGGAATATTTGAATCATCAGAAATCATGAAGTCCCTTGAGGATACTGTTTCTTAAGGTTTCATCTGCAGCTCCACATGCTGAATAAGCTGCAAGGTCTCACAAGACATTGATATATATATATTCCTGATTCTTTTACCTAATTTGCTCTCTTAGAGGAATATGTTAAATTTTATTCATTTGTTTTTTTTGTGATTATGTATCAACTGTTACATTTTCCTTTAAATATTTTACTGTAGACCCCCTTCAGTTACATACTCTGATATATTTAATAATTTAAATGTCATATATTAACTAAAATTCATTTTTAGTAAGGTGAAGAAACCATGGAAAAAGGTCCAGTGTCTTTAAAGTTGAACCTATAAATTAATTTTTTGGTAAGTTACATTTGTATTAGAAAACTTTATCTCTATTTACTTGGATTATTCACATTAAACATAGTATAGAAGTCTATTTGTGTTACCCAATACTACTATATGTTAATTAAAATATTAGAAGTCATTAACTCAATGTTTAAATGCTTTCTTTTTTTACATTTTATAAGCTACCTGATACTCAGTAATAAACTACACGATTAAATTTCCATATAATATTTGGAACTCAATTTATTCAAATGTGCCTGTGAATTATAACTATTTTGAAATAATTTCTTTGAGAAAATATCCTTTCTTTCATTACTGCTCTAAATGATGGATCAGAGAGTTAGAAGAGAACTCTACCTATACAACTTCCTGAAGTTTTTGAAAAACGATTACTGCCTATGCTGGTAGAGCCTGTTCATAATCACATTGGCCTTTCCATCACTTTGTCAGGAACTAGTTCAAAACCCAGAAATTTAACTTTAGTTAAAATTGTAACTTATTTCATTCCATTTAATCATATGCTTGCAGTTATTGAGTGTTGTTTTAGAATTTTTAAATATGATAATCTGTTAAGTTCAATTTTTAGTATTATAATGATATCTTGGTGATTCTTTTAATTTTGTTACCATTATGTAGCAAGTTCAAGGGAGAACATTTAAAAAATTCAATAAAGTGTGCAGCTTAGTAATTTATCAAAGGAACATATAAATTGATGATTTTCACTTCTTTAGTTTTCATCTCAAAGAAGTTTCAGGTTGAATATTAAGTTAATGTAATTGATTAAATTAATACATTTTACATTATTTATAGTTATGTGACCTCTATCTTTCCTTCAAAAACACAAAAGAAGGTAAATAAATAGATACTCAGGTTTTGTCTAGGTATATATTGTTGACTTATTATTGATACACATTTGACATTTAATATACACCTGCTGCAGGCAGTATATCCTTGTTCCTTTTATAAAATCTTTTAATGTGAATTTAATTTTATCAAAGCTGAGAGAACATAAACTAATCCATCAAAGAAATACAGTAAGTAATGGCAACATATTGAAATCCCAGGGTGGGATAATATCAAGCCATTCTCTGTTTCTTACAGTTGAAATATTTTAAGCAAATTAAATTATTATTTTTTTTGTTTGTTTTTTTCGAGACAGGGTTTCACTGTGTAGCTTTGCGCTTTCTGAGCTCACTTGGTAGCCCAGACTGGCCTCAAACTCACAGAGATCCGCCTGGCTCTGCCTACTGAGTGCTGGGATTAAAGGCGTGCGCCACCATGCCCGGCGCAAATTAAATTATTAAAACTGATATAGATACCACACACTTCATCATTTATTTTCTTCTTCATTCTGAGAAACATACCTTCTTTCAGCTGCAAATATAGTATGGATGATTGAGACAAATGTAGATAGATAAAAGATATTTCTATGTTAATATAGGGACAAAAACTCATAAAAATAAATTTAATCAAGTACTGAATAATTGAACTTGATTATTTGTGGTGGAGACTTAATTACACAAAAAATATTGCAAGTCAATTGCTAATTACAATTATATACACTTAAAATGATAACTTTCCTGTTTGTATGTAAAAATAATATGCATAATTAGAATTATGTACATGAAAACATTATTTATGTAAATATTTATAAATCAAGAGTAATCACAAATATAAATGTAAATTATGTTTACTCTACATATCATATCTATGAAGTCTGAAGCTTTTGCTTTGAAACAAGACAAGATGAGACATTTGTCCTTATAGTTGGTTGATCCACTTCTCTCTTCATTATGAGAAATACTTAACAATATGTAAGAAATTTGTACTTTTGAACATTTTCATGTCACTATCTCTGTCAGCCAGTCCCCTTGACTCATAATCTTTGCTGATTTTGTGGTTGTATTCATTTTCAGCTTAATTCTGTTATCAGTACAGCTAACTTTAGATTTTTGCCAATAGCTCATTCTATATTCAAACTGAAGACTCAAATAAACTTTGGACTTAAACCTGTGACTTCCTTTCAATCACATTCAGATTGGGCATATCATCTTCCTATAAAGACTGCCATGTCTGAGTTACACAGAAATTTTTGACAGAGAAAACTATTTCTATGTATTTTCTTACAAAACCAAATCATACCTATATTACTGAAAAAAAGATGGTCAAAATATTAAACTTCCTGATATTTCTTTTTTATTTAACATAAGATTTTTATTTATGAGAATTAAATAGTCCTTATTATCCATAATATTACAAATATGAAATGGCAAAATTATCAAACAAAGTTTAGTTGGAGCCTAAATATGTTAAACCTTCTCATTATAGATGGTTTATAGCTAGAGCAACTACCTACTACAAAACCTTTTTGTTATTTATTTTTAATTGATATAATTAATCATTACTGACCTTCTATTTCCTTATTCTAAGACTTTCCATGTTCCTCCTCACTCTCAAATTGATACCCTCATTTTTATTGTTACATTCTGTGTGTGTGTGTGTGTGTGTGTGTGTGAGAGAGAGAGAGAGAGAGAGAGAGAGAGAGAGAGAGAGAGAGAGAGAGAGAGAGAAAACAAATGTAGGAATACAATTTGCTGTGTCTATTTTTGTGCATATGGTTTCAGGGTTAGCCATTTTGTATTGGAAAACAATCAGGAGGTCCTCTCCCTGGAGAGAGGGTAATTAATTCTCCTTTCATCTGTCATTACTTGCCTGTGATCCTTTGGCTGAATTTGACCTTTCAGAATTTCCCCTTTCCATGTCAACATGCCCACTGATGTTGCCATTGTTCCTTGTCTTGTTTATATACCATAGTAGACTTTCTGGTATTCTGGCTCCTATTATCTTTCCATGCCTTCTTATGTGATGTTCTCTGAACCGCAGATGTGGGAACTTTGATGTAGAGTATTCAGTAGGTTTGGATTTTTCACAGTCTGTTGGTCTCCACTTGCTGTATAGAGAGGCTTTTTTTTTGATGAGCTATACTTATCTGTGGTTATACAATTAAGATTTAGAATGTATTAAGGGATTATTCTGGTTTAGCAAAGTGGCAGTAGTATAGTATTTTATAAAATTCATGATTTCATAAGCCCAGTGAAGCTGGCTCGGTTTCTGGTATTAAGCATGATTTCCCTCTTGTTGACTTGGTCTTAAGTCTGCTTAGACTTCTGATGGTTACTGCCAACACGACACGTGTGTGCCACTATTGCACATTTATGACTGTCTTTGCCAGGATGGTTATTGCTTTGTATCATAGTTGAAATAACTACGTAAGACTATTGGTTGCTTCCCTTCCCTGTCAGCTTGCATAGAACACTCTGCTGCTATATAAACTAGACCAGAGGAAGGAAGCTTTCAGAATAGATGCAGCTAGTCCTGTGTCCCAAGTATGTGGTGTCTTCATCAATAGTGGTTTACCTCGAATCTCTTAGAGGCAGTAAAGGGCAAAAACAAATGGCCTTTATAGTTTTGAGAATTTTTTTGGAACACCAGAAACAAAAGGATTTTCCTCATGCCTAGAACTAGTATATGGTCTTTGTGGGGCCAATTGTTAGTCCAAGTGGCAGTATTATATGTATTTTTTTATAATTTTAGGTAAATATAAAGTAATATGATTTCTTAAGGCTTTATCAGAAAACCCAGGTGACATTCTTTGACCCTCATCCCTCCTTCTCATCTCCCTTTTCCTCTCAACCATATCCACGTAACTATTTTTCCAGTTTCCTCTTCACATCACCTCCATTCTGATATTTTCAAATAGAGAAATGTTGGTCAACCAAATCCTCATTTATTTACTATTACATAGTATATGGATGTCTCTGGTTGAATTTAATAAACACCATGTTCCTCTGTAGACACACTAAACCCTTGTCTTTTCCTTCTCAGGTTTGAAGGAAGGGAATGGCTTCTGAGAACTGTACAATTGTTACTGAGTTCATTCTTTTGGGACTGACTGATCGTGCTGAACTGAAGATGGTGCTCTTTGCCTTATTCCTGGTGATTTATGCTGTTACTTTGGTAGGGAATCTGGGCATGATTATCTTAATCCGAATCACTCCCAAGCTCCACACACCTATGTACTTCTTCCTCAGTTGTCTTTCATTTGTAGATGCCTGTTATTCATCAGTCATTGCGCCAAAAATGTTGATTAGTTTCTTGGTGGTGACGGAAACCATCTCCTTCTCTGGTTGCATTGTACAACATTTGTTTTTTGGAGTGCTTGTTACCACAGAAGGCTTCCTGCTGTCAGTGATGGCTTTTGACCGTTATGTGGCCATTGTTAACCCCTTGCTATATACTGTGGCCATGTCTAAGGGTAAGTGTACCATGCTGGTCATTGGGTCTGTCATAGGCGGAACTATCAACTCTTTGACACATACCATAAGTTTGGGTAGGTTGTCTTTCTGTGGGCCTAATGTAGTGGGTCACTTCTTCTGTGATATCCCATCACTGCTGATACTCTCATGTTCTGATACCTCCATGAATGAATTTTTGCTCTTGATCTTCTCTGGAGTTATTGCCATTGGCACTCTCTTGATTGTGGTCATATCCTACTTATTCATTGCTGTGGCCATTTTGAGAATCCGTTCAGCTTCTGGACGCAAGAAAGCCTTCTCTACCTGTGCCTCTCACCTGACTGCTGTGACTATATTTTATGGCACCTTAAGCTTTAATTACATTCAACCAAGTTCCCAGTATTCAGTAGAACAAGAGAAGGTGGTGTCTGTGTTCTATACACTGGTGATTCCCATGCTAAACCCAATGATTTACAGTCTCAGGAACAAAGAAGTGAAAGAAGCTGCAAGAAGAGCCATAGAAATGAAATTCTCCTCATGCTAATTACACAGTAGCAACATTTCTGTCACATTTATCACCAGTCTTCACTCAGTAACATTTACATTAACTCAGTAAATTCTAGATTTTGTGTTTAATAATTTATATTCTCAATGCTTATTTTTGACATGAAGAAATAAGTTTGAAAGTCAAATAATCCAGTGTGTAATTTCATTTAAAAAGTAATTTAAATGTATTTTGTTTAAAATATCATTATTATTTGAATTAATTAGTAAATATAATTTTAAAATGTTTTGAAACTTGAAAATCAAATAAATACAAGAGTGCTTGATGTCTTTTGGCAATAAATAACAACTTTTCTAAAGAATGAGAAGTTCTAAATTTATTATATAGATTATTATATAGATTTTGTGTTTAAAATGTACATTAATTCTTAAATACTGGTGAAATTTCTATCTAATAAGGTAATTTAAATGATGGTATTATATTACTTGATATATTTTACCTTGTATTTATTAATCTATTCTCCTTTCTCTTTAGACATGAAAGAATTAGTAAGTAAATATAATAGCATAGAAATAAACAGCATGCATTATTTCTAACATCCTAATAAGAGATTTATATGTGGGATGACAACACTCTATAGCAGGTACAATTAGGCACCTTTTTTAAAAAAATAAAATTTGTTTATTCTATGTGTTCTTTGCATCATGTATCTTGATCCCATTCATTCCCCATCCCTTTGAATCTGCCCTCCACCCCTGAACATTCCCCTGAATAAAACAAAATTCAAGAGAAAAAAATGAAGAAAATAAAATGAGAAAAATAAAAAAGGAAAGGAATTAAAAATCTTATGGAAGGCACATTGTGACCCAACCAGTCATACCATGTATCCCTTTGTCCATACATCTCTACTTGGAAGTGTTTGTTGCAAAGATTCACTGATCTGATCCCTGGTCTCCACTACAGTTCTATTCTGGGCACACACTAAGACTCTTTCTGGATATCCCACTGGCACCCTGTGTTGTGGAGATCTTGCATCTTTGGGTTTGTGGGTCAGGTCCCTTCACCTACTCTAGCAGATCATAGATGGGGTGGATATTGGGGCAGGCCAAGTCATAACCCTGGGTCTGGGCCTGGGCAGCTATAGGGTTGGTTTGTAATATGGGAAGTTGGGACAGCTCTCCCATGGTCACAATTTTGGCGCTGGCTCACTTACACCTCCACTAACAAGGTTGACTCTATTGTGCTGCCCTGGGTGGGGTGCAAGGCCTGCTCTCCTA